>NC_142090.1:30733894-31037957 GCF_054644295.1 Miniopterus natalensis
GTAGACGAGTGGATAAAAAAGTTGCGGCACATTTACACCATGGAGTACTATGTGGCTATGAAGAGGAAGGACCTTTTGGCCTTTGGCACAACATGGAAGGAACTAGAGAGTGTTATGCAAAGTGAAATGAGCTAGTAGAAGAAGGATAAGTACCAAATGATCTTGCTTTTATGTGTAATATAATAAAATAAACTGATGAACAAAGTGGATCCAGTAACATAGAAGCTTGGAACAAACTGAGGGATCTCAGAGGGAAGGTTGGGAAGGGGATGTGGGTGGGGAAAGATTAATCAGGGAACTTGTATGTTTATGAGCCCATGGAGGTGGACATTGGTGTGGGGCCTGGGGGTGGGATGGATGTGGGGTGGAGGGGATCAGTAGGGTGAAAAGGGGGACATCTGTAATGGTCTCAACAATAAAGATGAAGTAAAAATAAAATAAAAATAAATAAAATAAAAACAAAACTTTAAAGCAGCAGAACCTCTCTTTCAAATCAAATTGCACTGAGAAGTACAAACAAATGAAACCAAACAGTGCAAACTTTCTCGAATGCCTGTGGGAAAGGAAATTTGGGGTTCTAGAGGGCTCTTCCACTGGGAAAAGTGAATGAGAAGTGCACTGCCAATGGTATATAATATTAATATCTTACTTTTATATGGGACTTTTCAGGTTATATACTGCTTTGACATTGTGTTAATTGAGCCTCACAACAACATTGTTAAAGTGTGCAGGTTAGAGGTGGGGAAGTGGGTGTGGAGAGATTAATCAAAGAATTTATATGCATATATGCTTAACCCATGGACACAGATAATAGTGTGGAAAAGGCCTGGGGGGGGCGGGAGTGGATGAGGGATGGAGGGGATCAATGGGGTGGAAAAGGGGACATCTGTAATACTTTCAAAAATAAAGATAAATTTTTAAAAAGTTTGCAGGTTAGATACTATCTCAATTAACTAAGTCAAGGAAGGCTTAAGTGACTTGCCCAAGTCTTGACAAGAATTGCCCTCACATTGCCCAGCCGGGCATGGCTCAGCTGTTGAGCGTCAACCTAGGATCCAGGCAATTGGGGTTTGATTCCTGGTCAGGGCACAAGCCCGGGTTGTGGGCTTGGTCCCTGGTCAGGGGCATGCAGGAGGCAGCCGATCAATGACTCTCATCATTGATGTTTCTATCTTTCTCTCTCCCTCTCCTTTCCTCTCTCCGAAATCAATAAAGATACATTAAAAAAAAAAAGAATTGCCCTCACTGATGTTACATATGGTAGCTACTTAATGAAAATAGGTCCTAGAACTCCACATAGTCATGCCATCATCTTACCTCTGAGGAGAACTGTATAGTCATACTAATATCCTCCTCCACCCCCTCTTCCTCAGCTCCTTAAGAAGAGTTAAGAAATCTATCTAATGGGGATTCTCCCTCGGACCACTTCATATTATTGTGAGTTTACACTTGTGCAGGTGAGTAAGCTTGCCCTTCATGTCTTAATCTCACCCCATTTTAGAAACCAAATACTTCAATTGCCCTTTCTAATTCTCTATCAAACCATTACTTTGAGGATGACATTTCAGATCATTGTGGGACATTTATGGGCTGTTAAGTGTGAACAAACATTACTTGTTCCAAATTGCACAATATATGCTATTCCAATCCTTTTATACTACTCTGAGCATTTGCATCTAACATCAGGTAAGCAAAACCCAGTTGTTAATAAGTTCTATGCCTGCCAGGGACAATTTGTTGCCTCCAGGAATTATTGGCATTAGTATGACTGGCTAGTTAAGTGCTGGGCTTTCTCCCTGGGGAATCTGCACCACAGCCATCTGTGGATTCTCTCTGCTTTGTTGTGAGACAGAACAGTTCTTACTAGCATTTTGTGTCTCAGAGGGCATCTAGATTTAGTTCATGTTTGCATTGCTGTAGGCCCCTAAAGTCCACTCATATTATAAGCCCAGATGACCTCTTTAAGGGAGAACACCAGGATATATACTTTCTAGTTTCAATAACTTTCTCTTCTTGGAAGCATCACCATATCCTACTTTAATGTATCCCTAAATTTCTATTGTTGGGAAGAGAAAGGAGCTAAAAATAGATCATCATTTTCTGAGAAACTTGATACTTCCTGTGTAATCCCATTAAAAGCTCCCTAAGCAACAGCATCTCTAGTCATAAATATTACTCACTATGGATTACCTAAAATTGTAGCACAGTTTAACAAAACTTTAACAAAATCATCTGGAGAGATTCTGATTCAGCAGGGAAAACAAGGTATTTGCATATCTAAATCCCCGCGGGATGCTAATGATGCTAGTCTGCAGACCACTCTTTGAGAATCCTTGTTATAGCACATGGATTTAGAAATCATGTTTATGTCTGTTTCTCTGCTGAAAGATGAATTTTTCAATTGAGGGAACAGTTTTATTTGTCAATATGTTCCCATGAGCTAACAAAACATTTAGTAAATAATCAATAATATTTCTTTTTTTAATTAAAATTTATTGGAATGACAGTAGTTAATAAGATTATATAGGTTTCAAATGGCCAGGACAGAGAAACAACCCAAGTGTCCTTTGATAGATGATTGGATGAAGAAGATATGGTAAATATACGCAATGGAATATTACTCTGCCATAAGAAAAAAAAGATTTATTGATTGAATGAATGGTAATGTTTTTTCTGTCTTTATGCTACTTATATTGATACTGCTTCTGTTGGTGAAATCACTTGTATATTTGAGGATGGTAATATGACTTTATTTTTCATATACATACTGTTAGCATTTTAATATAAATATTAGTAATAAAATTATTTTATTATATTTTAATGATTTCAAGATGATGCATTACTAACAGTCTTTGCTGAAACATCATTTGCTAAATAGCTAGATATACATTTATGTGTGCGTGTGTGTGTACATTTGCTGGGTTAAGAAGAATACTATATTTTTCTATTATATGTGAATTGATGGTATAAATTTATTACATAAAATATTTGGCAGCCATATTACTTTTAGGCAAAATTAATGAAAAAATTGTATAGAATCTAAGCTAATTCGAAAGTCTGATGAAACATGTTCTCACAAATTAGTTTGGAGAATGGTAGAAACTACAAACATGCATTAATCTTTTTTCTGAAGATTCCTCTCCCATTCTGTCTTCTGCTCATTAATTGTTAAATTAATATTCATTTGGAAACTAGTTGGCCTCTTTAATGCCTGGTTTCCAAACTCAAGTGGAACTAAAGTCAATCTACCTTAATTTTTTTCTTTTACATCATGTTTGAAGTTTTTAAACTAGCACTACTAATTTTTATTAAAAATTAGCAAACCAAATTACCCTGGGCCATAATTTAATTCAATCTCATTAGCTAAGTGAGGCCCAATCTTAGTGTTGCCCATCTTACTTAGGATATGTAATTAAAAGGGCCAATGAAGGCAGAAGTATGGTTTAAGGTATGGTAGCACTTACATGTGTAATGATGAGAAGCTGCAGTAACTAGAATTATTCAACCCTGCAAAAGTGAAGTTGTCAATAAAATTAACAATATAAAAGATGTAACAAAAGCTGATCAGCCTCTTCTTTGAATCAATCCAATAACTTGTTGGAAATAGTCACTGCACTATTAATGGCATATAAATTTAAAACCTATGAAATGACACTTCTCCATACAGTATAAAATCAAGCTATGAAATGCTTAACCACTGAACATTTATTGTGAAATTTTGCAGTTAGATTTTTTAAATGACTTTAAAAAATTAATTTTAGTTTGAATTCAAAACTCACAACAGACTTAATAAGATTTAAAGGGCTTATGTTCAGTTTTGTCAACTAAAAAAAACACTAATCTGAAGATACATGACTTTTTGATAATTTTACCTAATGTGGAATTACCAGTCACTAATGATAGTGAAAAGCAATGTGAAATGTTAAATATCCTGTGTGTTTCCTATTTGAGGTGTTTACAAAATGATTCAAAACAAAAATTTCTGATATTGCAAAATATTTTTTTCATTTTTGCTGGGCCTAAAATATTTAGATTTGATTTCACTAAGTATTTGCAATATTGGGAAATAAAAAATGTACCAGTATTGGGAAGCTGTTTTGCAATCTGGTCATAGTTAAAACTGTTAAGTAGGTGAAGTTTTTCTTTGAGGCTAGTCCACTTCCTTCTGGTGTCTGATACAATGCTCTCATTCTATTTCAGGGTTTTCCACTTCTGCAACAGACTTCCAAATCCTGCAGGGTCCAGATCTCTAATTGGTGATGATTTGCTAGACCTGTGAGGTAAACTGTGCTGAGGTGTGTAGTTTCTACCAGTTTGATAGAGTGCTGTAGACTATGACTTCCTAAGTCAGTTAGTGAAATCTGCAGTCTCTAGGCTTGTAGGAGACCTTAAGCATTTACTTTTCACACAGTGCAAGAACCTCGTCAAAGATACCTCTTTAGTAACAATTCTAGTATGGGATGCCAGTTTTAGGTATTAAAAAGTTATGTTTATATTAAGTCAAAATCAAGAGGTATGAAGATATAGAGGAAAGAACATCAGCTTTGCGTCCTCTTCATCAAGGCTGTATGTATACCTTCGTAGCTTACAAAAAAGTGTGTTTTTCCCATTGGGTTGCCCACTTTTTAACCTTGTTTATGGAATTTTGTGCCAATAGGAACACAAGTTTTAAATGTCACATCTAGTGTACCTTTGAGTTTAGGTAACCATCGTCTGATTTTGTGTGACAGAAAAACTCGGATTCAGCAAATCCCTTGTGAGTAAGTAGCATGAGGCCTGTGGAAGTAGCATGAGGCCTGTGGAGTAGAGTTCTTCACTCTTTTCTTTGTGGAATCTGAGGATGATTTTTAACTTCATGGATCTCAGTGTCCTGATAAAAAGAAATAAAAGAAAAATATCAAAAGAATCATGACAATATTAAATATTTGTAAAATAGCATATAGTGAGGATTCAATAAATACTAATTTTATATTTTCTCCTATTATTTCTAGTCTAGTTGTTCATAGGAGATATAAAATTTTTCTGTTCCTCTTATTTCATGACAACTTTTAAAATATTCAAACCTAAGCATCATGTTTCTTTTTTTACTATTTTCTTTTGCAGTCTAAATATAATTTTTTTTCATCATTCCTTGTATGGCATGTTCTTCCAATCCCTTACTACCCTATTTCTTTTGTATAACTGCATTCTAGTTTATAAAATCTTCATAGAATTATGATACCTATAATTAGGAATGGTTCACTAGAGAAGAGCTATATAAAATATTTTTTGAAATATTTATTTGTGTTTGTTTTCCATTCCTTACATCTCATCCTCCTCTTTTCCTTGTCATGCTTCAAAGAACCTCATTATTATCAGAAATATTTTCTTATTAATTAGATAATTAATTACTTCAATAAGCATAGATTTATTATATCTCCTTATTTGAATGTAACTCACATGATGGTGAAGATTTATTCTATTTTGTTTTCCCCTTTTATAAGTGTCATTTAATACAGTCTCCAGCACATAGAAGATTCCTATGAATATTTGATAATGAATTTTTAAAAAATCATAAATTATTTGAGGAAGAGCTTATAATGACTATATACTTAGATTTTTCCAATTCACAAATCTTGCATAAAAATATAAGTGCTTTGAATTTAAAATTTGTTTTCTTATTGTAAAAATGTATACATGATAGGAAAAAGAGAACAATGGAAAGAAACAAAGATATCTATTCTTGATTCTACTGATTATCCCTTCTTTTCTGTTAGGTTACAAGGAGCTACTTGCTTTCCAAGCATAGAGATTACTTTCCACCCAGAGACAGAGGAATTTCTGCTGCAGCTAGAGCAGTAGCTCTTGCCCACCATTGAGGGAATCCTCCTCTAATTGTCAACTTTGGATGACAGATAAAAAGGGAATTCCTGTGCCCTGGCATGCCATAGATAATTACAGCTGTGGTCATGTGTTCCTTGCAAAATGGAGATTACAATAAAAATACTGTAGAGAGGTACTTGAGGTATCTATTGAAGGAATTAAGGGCATTATATAGCATGTAACAGTCTATGAATATTTACACTATTAGTTCAAATAATTTTTAGGTATCAGCTACTTCAAAATGAGTACCAAGCTTAAGCATAGACTTAGTGGAAACAACTAATCCAAATGTCTCCAATTGGATCTGATATTAGTCTATTTTTTGTTAAATATAGAAATGAAAACGCTCATCAAATATTAGTCATACATTAAAACAATTTGTTTTAAATTGTTTTAAATACACTCAAATGTTGACTCTAAACTATTGATAAATAATAAATATATTTTTGAAAGGAATCATAGAAAACACCATGTTTTCCTCTTATATTTTGCAAATGAAGTGGACTCTGTAATTTATTGGGTTAATGGAGAAAAGAAATAAAAAATAAACTTTTAATTTTAAAATACTGTATCAGAATTTTATATGCTTAAGAAATAGTTCAGGGGTAGCCAAGTTAAAATTGTCTAAGGGCTTTGGAGGGAATACAACTGAGAAACTCAGGTCATCTCACCGCATATGGAAGAAGGCACACTCCACCTAGATTGTATAGCTACTGCCTGACATCAGTGTATTGTGTCACTAAAGAATAGAGGCTTAACCCTGGCCAGTGTGACTTAATTGGTTGAGTGTCCTCCCGAGCACCGAAATGTTGCTGGTTCAATTCCCAGTCAGGGCACACATGCAGGTTGTGGGTTTGATCCCTGTTAAGCGGCATGCAGGAGGCAGCTAAAATGCTCTCACCATGATGTCTCTGTCTCTGTCGATGTCTCTGTCTCGGTCTCTCTCCCCTCACCCTTCCTCTTTCTCTAAAATCAATTTAAAAATCTTAAAAAAGAAAAGAAAAGAATATAGGCTTAGTGTTGCCAGATGTGATTTTTAAAGAGAAGCTCTAAGTTTGTATTTTTTACCTATAACTTTTATACACCTCTTAATACTTAAACATTGACAAAATATATAAAAAATAAATGACTGTACTACCTGATGTATTATGTCTGGACCATATCTAGTAATATGGAGAGTTAGAAAATAAAAAGCTTTCTATTTTATCAATGAAGATATATTTTCTCCCCAATATTCAGAAATATAGAAATTAAAACAATCAAATGTAATTACCCATCAGATTGGCAAAAAAAAAAGAAAAAACCCCAAACCCTAAACTTAATTAAATTTAACATTTGCAAGCACAGAAAACTATGCACTGTTATTACAATGTTGGTAAAAGTATAAAGCATAAAGGTGTTTTGGAAAGCCAGTTGAGTGGTAGATATTAACATTTAAAAAAATTATGTATATATGTATATACACACACTCTTGGACAAACAAAGTTCATTTTTAGAAATCTATTTTAAAGACTCACTTGTATATAAAGTAGTAATATGTATACGAATGTCACTTTCTGAATTATTTACAATAACAAAAGAAATGTGAAGGTAATCTATATATTTGTTGAGTAAGTGACAAATTCAATAAATATAATGCAACAGCTGAAATACAGTGGTACCTCAGTTTTAGAATGTAAACTGTTCCGGAAGACTGTTTGAGTTCTGAAACGTTTGAAAACCGAGGGATCAACAGCCAACAGCTAGGCCTCAGGATCTTGCACTCAGCGGAAGCCGTGTGGCATGTTCGACTTCTGAGGTGTGTTAGAAAACTAAAGCATTTACTTCCAGGTTTATGGAGTTCCTAAATGGAAATGTTCATCAATGGAGATGTTGGAAAACCAAGGTACCACTGTATTGGGCAACAGCTGAAAAATGTGGAAGATTCATATATACTTACAAGGAAAGTATAAAATATATAATTATTAAAAACTATATCGAAATAATGGGTATAGTGTAATTATGATTACATGAAAATTGTATTTCTAAGTGTACATTTGTATATGTGTTACATATTTTTATAAGTACTGGAAGAATGAGCATTGTATAATTAGGTTTTCATAAAATATTTCTATGTGTATGTGTGTTAGTTCTTAGCAAAAAGACTGGAAAGACATACAACAGAATTTTAACTTATGTTGTCTTTCAGAGAAAATTTTGGAATGGAGAGATGAGAAGGTTCTTAGCTCTTTTATACTTATTACTTAAATCTTTTTACAGTGAGAATATATTCATGAATTTTTACATAAATGAAGGGAATAGTAAAGACCAAACAAAATGGAGTCAGTAAAATGGATTATCATAGTGATGAAAGATAATAATGTGAAAAATAAAGCATTGCCTATTGGTTAAAAATATTAATTAAATTGACATGGAAATTATTCTAGTAAATACAAAGCTTTATATTAAAACAATTTAAAATACAGTCCCTTTCATCTGATTGTGTTTAATTCTAAGACTGTCAGCTGTGTGACCTTGGCCAAGATTTGTGTATGTAGTAAATTCCTATGGATAGCACCTTACACATAATAGATAATGAATGTAAAATACTTAGTATAGTTTGATTCATTGAGTAAATTCTCTAAAAATATTAGCTATTGTTATTTTTGTTCATTATGAGATTAAAGTTATGAAACTAAATCAAAAGAATTTGCTTAAACATTTATCTTATTTACTTATTCTTTTTCTTTATTGTATATGTGAAAGTTGCCAAGAGTAGATCCTAAAAGCTCTAAAAAAAAAAATTATAACTATGTATGGTGATGGGTGCCAACTACATCCATTGTGGGGATTATCTTGCAACATATACATTTAACAAATCGTTATGTTATACACTGGAAGCTAATATAATGTTATATGTCAATTATGTCAATAATACATAAAAACACATGTTCAATTATGTTGCTATCGTTTTAGCAAATTTTTGTGTATAGTGTTTTTGTGTATAATATCTTATAGTATAGACAAAGAAAAGAAAAATATTTTCAAATTAAAGACATCTGTAATACTTTCACAATAAAGATAAATTTAAAAAATTAAATAACTAAATAAAAAAGAAAGAATAAGCTTAGAGTTTTGCTCTGCAGGAGACAAAGTGGAGACAAATGCACAAGCAAGTAATAATAGACTCCTATGACCAGCACTATTGTTGAAACATATGGTATGATATCATGGGCGTGAGCAATTATGATGTTGAGGATGCTTCCTAGAGGAGATGACATTTGCAGATCATGAAGGATGATGATCAGGTGTCTGCAATGTTCTGCATAGAGAGCAAAACATGTGTGAACA
This sequence comes from Miniopterus natalensis, assembly GCF_054644295.1. Classification (NCBI taxonomy): domain Eukaryota; kingdom Metazoa; phylum Chordata; class Mammalia; order Chiroptera; family Miniopteridae; genus Miniopterus; species Miniopterus natalensis. Next base: position 30,743,087 of record NC_142090.1, read on the forward strand.
CAGGAAGATTAATGTGTGGTGTGTGCAGTGAAGGACAGCATGTTCTGTATTGGGGAAATGGGAGAAGGGGCTGAAGAAGCGGGTAGAGGTAATTTCATGTTGTATTTTTCCATCAGATCACCAGGTAATAAAAAATGTCTTTTAGAAAAACAACTAGTGGCAGCATAAAAGATAAATTAGCAAGGTGGGGGGAACCCAACTTGGAAGGTATAAAACAGTTTCAATGGAAAGTGATCAAGGCCAGATGAATGGAAGATGTCTCACAGTTCTGTGACGATGCCAGCTCAGAATGGGTGTAATCCCTTTCCTACCATCAGGAAGATGGTTTTCCAGGCCAATGAGCATTTTTCATGGGAAAGAAGATTTTGAACAGTGGATGCTTATGTAGGTAGATGATATCTTTGGTCCTCTACTGGCTCATGATAGGTCCATGTTCTGTTCTGGCTTGGGACTGTGGAATGTTCCAACTACTTTATTCTACAGGTTTTGAGAGGAACTGTTCAATTTTCAGAGCATATTTAAATGATCTGAGACAACCTGGAAAAACTTGGTTTCCACACTAAAGAGGTTCCCAGAGATAACCTGACAGAAGAGTGTCCCCATCCCTGGAAAAATTGTGAAACCTCCAAAGCATTTAAGACCCTTATTTTGTGAACCCAAGGATGCCTACTGGGATTTCCCTTGTGCATTGCAAAGGCATTCCAAAGTAACTTCCTGCCTTCCAGCTTCTCCATTTTCTCTTTTCTTCCTGCAAATCCAACTGCACCACAACCTTCACCTCCTGACTTTCAGCATTGCTGCCCCCCTTCAGGCATTCTCTGCTTTACTATATCCCAAAATTGGTTCCTTCTTTCATATGAAATCCTGGAAAACAGAAGAAACTTTCTTGATTAAGGACAGCACCTTTAATTTTTCAGGAACCTCCTATGCCTCAGTTATATGACCTCCTGCCTCAGTCTCCTCATATGGGAAATGAGCTAATACATGTTGGATACATTTTTAGTGGTATGTCTTAAATTAGAAATCCATGTTATTTTTGTAGTGGGTCAACAACACTGCATAGATATCTGGATATGTGAAAGTTATGTATTTAAGATAATGTGTTTGTGAAATTTTCCCTCCTTTTAGCTGCTGCTATATTATTAGATAGTTCTATACATTATAAGCAAACATGGCAGTGAAATATTGTCTGTTTTTGAGACTATTGACTTTGCAACAACAACAAAATTCATGTTATTTTCATTTATCTTTATAAACATATAAAGTCATAATATTAACTCAGATAATGTGTTTCTAGATAAAACTCACTGTTTGGACATTGAAACCAATATTCATTCTTAGTTAACTTTTCTGTGTCAGCTTCATGTGGAAATGAAGCAACACTCAAACTGAAACCTATGCTATATTTCCTTGGTATCTTAGTAAACATTAGGCAGAAAGTGTACAAGGGTGAATTTTGACAATACAGCATTTCCATCTCTCCTGGAGAAGCTACTGCTGAAAGATCATTTTACCTGAAGATAATCAGAAAACCAAACATACACTTATTTGTGCTTCAGAAAAGAGAAACCACAAGTAATGTCAGATAGTAAAAGGAGAGATGACAGAAGCTACCAAAACATGAGATTTCAGAACAGATCTAGAGCTCTTGTGTTGTACAGCAACTTAAAAAACTTTTAATGATTGAAATGTATTAAAATAAACATTGTTGCTTCCAAATCTTGGCTATTGTAATACACAGGGATGCAGATATTCTTTAGAATTAGTATTTCAGGTGTCTTTGGATATATTCCCAGAAGTGGAATAACTGGGTAATAAGGCAGTTCCATTTTTAAGATTATGAGGAAACTCCATACTTTTCCACAATGGCTGCAACAGAAGGTGCCCTTTTCTTCACATCCCTGTCAACACCTGTTGTTTGTTGATTTGTTGATGGCAGCCATTCTGACAGGTGTGAGGTGATATCTCATTGTGGTTTTAATTTGCATTTTTCTGATGATTAGTGATGTTAAGCACCTTTTCATATGCCTCTTGGCCATCTGTTTGTCCTCTTTGAAAAAGTGTCTATTCAGGCCCTTTGTCCATTTTTTAATTGGATTGTTTGTTTCTTTGGTGTTAAATTGTATAAGTTCATTATAAATTTTGGATATTAATTATTTATCAAATGTGTCATGAGCAAATATGTTTTCTTATTTAGGGTTTGTCTTTTCATTTTGTTGATCGTTTGCTTTGCTAAATCTTTTTAGTTTGTTGTAGTCCTATTTGTTTATTTTTCTTTTATTTCCTTTGCTTGAAAACACATAGCAGAAAAAATATTGCTACAAGAAGTGTTTGAGATTTTACTGCTTATGGTTTCTTCTAGGATTTTTATGGTTTCAAGGCTTACAGTTAAGTCTTTTTATTTATTTATTTATTTATTTATTTATTTATTTATTTATTTATTTAATCAATCCTCACCTGAGGATAATTTTTACATTTCTTTTCCAAGAGAGTAGAAAAGAGAGAGAGAAAAAAAGAGAAACATGAATGTGAGAGAGACACATCAATTGCTTGCCTACCACACAGGCCCTGACCTGGGGTCAGATCAAGCCTGCAACTGAGATACATGCCCTTGGCTGGAATCAAATCCGGGACCCTTCTGTCTGTGGGCTGACACTCTAACCATTGAGCCATGCCAGTTATAGTTGAATCTTTCTTTTTAAACTTATCTTTATTGTTGATAGTATTACAGATGTCCCCCATTTTCCTCCATTGATCCCCTCCACTCTGCTGCCACTTCCTCCCCAGGCCTTCAACAATTTTTTTTTTTTTTAAATATATCTTCATTGATTTCAGAGAGAGGAAAGGAGAGGGAGAGAGAGAGATAGAAACATCAATGATGAGAGAGTCATTGATCAAGCCCGAAACCCGGGTATGAGCCCCAACCGGGAATCGAACCCTGATCTCCTGGATCCCAGGTCGACCCTCAACCACTGAGCCACTCCCAGCCGGGCACGGCCTTCAACATTTTGAGTTTATTCTTGTGTATGGTGGAAGGAGGTGGTCTATTATCATTTTTTTGCATGTATCTGTCCAATTTTCCCAACACTATTTATTAAATAGACTATCTTTACCCCATTGTATGTATTTGCCTCCTTTGTCAAATATTAATTGGCCCTAAAGGCATGAGCTTTTTCTGGGGTCTCTAATCAGTAGATGAGTGGATAAAAAAGCCGTGGTACATTTATAGAATGGAATACTACTTGGCCGTAAAACAAAAAAGGAAATCTTACCTTTTTGACAGCATGAAGGGACCTGGAGAGTATTATGCTAGGTGAGATAAGTCAGCCAGAGGAAGAAAAATACCATATGATTTCACTTACATGTGGAATCTGGTGAACAAAATATACCGACAAACAAAATAGAAACAGGTTCATAGATACAGAGAAGAAACAGCTGTTGGAGGGGAGTAAAAAGGGTTAAGGGATTAAGCAAATCCACACACAACAGACACAACAGTACGGTGATTGCCTGCTGGAGGGAAAGGTAGGAGGAGGTAGAAGACAGTAAAGGGGAGATAAATGGTGGCAGAAAGAGACTTGGCTTTGTATGATGAACACGCAATACAGTATACAGATGATGTACACTTGAAACCTGCATAATTTTATTAACCAATGTCACCCCAATAACTCAATAAAAAGAATCATCATCATTCAGGAAAAGAATGGTGGAGAAGCAGAATTGGGCAGAGGACTATGTCAAACAGCAGTTCAGACCCCAACAAAGCCTCATCCAATCCACTGAGGAGCTTTGGAGCAAATATTGTTCATCAGAGTTGTCTCACTTTGGGTAAAATAACAAAATGTCAGAACCTTTATACTCTTCCCTCTCTTCATCACCGATCCAGGCTGCTTCAAGAAAGGTAAGGCATCTCTGCAGCTATGGCAGGTCCTGAAGGAGCTTATGGCTGGAAGTTGCTGATTTCACTGCCCACCTCCCACCTGCAACAAGCTGGACATAAAATAATAAAATAATAAAATAAAATAAAATTAAATTAAATTAAAAATAAAATAATAAAATAATAAAATAAAATATAAAATAAAATAAACATTGCTTTTATTTATGCAATATTTTTTCATTTTAAAGTTATAATCTTTGTGAAAGTAATCTCAGTGACAGTTAAAAATTCTGTTTAATATGACTACTTCTGATTAAAGAAAAGTTTTATTAGAATTAAAATCAAGAAATGCATATGGATTCCTTTATCCCATTAGTTTCCTCAGCCATTTTTAAAACCCATTTTTTATTAATAAATGTAAAGCCTTTTAATTAACTAATGTTTGGAAGTAGGAAATCACAGTTATTCCCAGATATGCTAGATTCTGGTGAGGGGAATATAATCATTAGTATATATGCTTTTTTTTTTTTTTTTCCCCTTCAGGAAATAAAAGGCATTTAAAATACATGCCTCTGAAAAAGGCATGAATTTGCAATAGAACACCTACTAAACCCTTGTTTTCTTCTAATGAATAATTTCTGATTGATAAAATTACACACACACACACACACACAATATGTATGCATTGAATGTTAAGAATATTTAAGCTAATATATTTTTACTTATTCATATTGAAGTTAGTCCTTAGTTACTTGAAATTTGGGCAAGTTTGTGACCTTGAGAAATTTATGTCTTCCTTATTTTATATTCTACAAAAGCAACAATTTATGTGGAAAATTATTGTATATTTACAATGAAAAATTACCAATTCAATATTTTTTTTATGTTTGTAACAAGTATCCACTTAATAGCAGTATAGTTTTATATAGTTAGTAGCAGAGTCTTGCATTTTCTAACACAGAATCTGAATCATACTGAACATTCAATGAATGCTTGCTAAAGGAACTACGGTACATTTAAGCTGGTTTTAAGTTATTCTGTTAATTTCATTTTTCTTATAATTTTTGTAATAGATACCTATTGCTAAAATATTATTTCCATCAGTTGAGAAAACTGAAATGACTCTTTGTTCTGCCAGTCCCTGTCTCCTTCTACACAAATTAACACTTTTTATAGAATCTAAATTAAGAACCCACATTTTCAGAGAAATTCTGTATTGTGAAGAACTGAACAATGAGTTGCTGTCAAGCCAGAAAATGAGCTTGAGTGGTAGAGTCCAGAACCTCAAACTCTGAGTTCATCATTACATCTAGGAACTGCCCCATAAAGTGCCTTAACTGCTAGCATCGGGGATAAGGATGTCATAGAACTTACAAGTCCTAGGTCACAGAGAGCTTTAGGAACTAAAATGAACACCTATAATGACTGTTGGAAGCCATAGCTATGCACAGAACACCCGTATAATGTGTTCTGTGTGGTTGGCATTGCTAAACAGACAAGCGGTCACATACTGTACAAGCTGAATATTCCAGGGCTCTTCCTCTGTCAGCCAAGGTACAGGACGTGGTAGCAGACAAACCTCAAGGTGACAAAAACCTTAAGTGGTGTGGTGAGCCCTGTAGTATGGAGGAAAATTTACAAGTATAGGTGGGGAGAAGCATCTGTTGCTACAGCATCTATATCATAATCCAATGTACCCTTGGAGTGAGAAAAATAATTATTAAAATAAAAGCATTGTGTAATGACGGACTTTGTTAAGTAAAACTAGATCTTAAAAAAACACACATAACGTATAGAAAGGGTTATATTAAATATTTCTAAACAAAATAAAAAACAAATATTTCTAATACTGCAGCCATTTGATAGAAAAAAAGAGTTAAATATTTTGAAATTGAAAAAAAATGTTACTGTGAATTTATTAACAGATTATTTCAATTTATTAGAAAAGAATAATAGTATATTTTATCTACTCAGAAAAAAACTGTATTGCCTTTGTTACTTATTCTAAAATAAATTATTTTTTAAAAAAATTTATAAATATCTTCAGAAGAAAAGAATGATAATTCTTAAATGCTGGAGTATAGTTACGGAATACAATCTGTGAAGTATGGCTATTTGATGCCACCTAGTGGCAGAGTGCTCTTAAAATCAGTTATGTCTACTTTTGGAAAATTTATAGTGAAAAATAATTTATAGAGGGATAGTCACATAAAATAAATAAAAATTAAGACAAAATCATTTGACACTCATAGGCATTAACTAAGGTTATTTGTTACCCTTGACACTGAAGAGACCTTTTGTTTGACAGATATAAGTATATAAAATGTTTTATAACTCAGTGAGATTTGGAGCTGATTTTTACACTTTTCTATTTTTATTTCTTTGTTAGTTGGTTGGTTAGTTGGCTTCTAATGTCAAGGTCATAAAGGTTTTATATAATCATAAATTAGTTATAGTCTTGGAATTATTACTTATTATATCATCAATATAATAAATGACAATCATATCATTCTGTGGGTAAAGTGAAAACAACATATGTATTAGAACATAAAGGAGGTTTAAAAGTAGCAAATCATTTTTTTCCAGAACTCAGAATATTGAACATTTCAATTTTAGTGGTTACATCAACATGCCTTGTGCCCACAGCATCCAGAAGGAACAGATGCAAAAACTAAGTGGCCCTGGGGGTACAGTAGATTGGACCTGAGTGAGTACTGGGAGAAAATTGAAACTATCTGATTCTCTCTTGTGATCATTTGGGTTGGGAGTACTGAGAGGTTAAATCAAATGAATGAATGTAAGCATTTAATATGAAAATTCATGATAAGCCAAGGTTGATAACAATACAATAGAATGCCAGTCTTTCAAGTATGGAACCACACAAAAAAACAGAATAAGTAAGTTTTAGGAAAATCAGAATATTAGAGCCATAAGTGGGGGGGGGGGGGGGACAAAGATGAAGGACCCTATAATTTATGAGAGAAAGGAATAATCTCAACTCTTGACTTTCCGTTCCAGTCTTCCTTTGCCTAAGCATTTAACTTTTTTCTTGTCCTCGGTTGTCCCTGATAATACCTTCAAATAATTTCCTTTTTACTTGACTTAGAAGTTTTTTATTTTTTCAATCAAATGATCTTACACTATAAAATTTTGTTCCAAATTTGGTAAAATATATCTCTTCAGTTAGGGATAGTGTCTTTCCCAAAATATCTGTGAATATTAGTTTCACCAGGACATTATAGAATATTTGACTGTAATTTTAATTTTACACTGAATTTATAAATTTAAATGTGATTTTGATAATATTTTAAGACATATACTATTTTTCTCCTTTATTTGCCTTTCCCTTCTTCCCATTTATCAAGTATCAAACTTGTTGCCTCTTATGAATGGTGTTTTGGTGTAGGATGTCTGTAAACATTGCTGTTCCTGACTTGGGTTTCCAAAATCCTGAGGCAGGGCTATGTTTTTATGGGGTGGAGGGTAGTATTACATGGCATCAGCCCATGATTTGGAGAAACATAAATTGAAACTTTACTCCAGAAAAACACTGATATTGGGAAATGGAGAAGAGAAGTAGGATAGGGAACAGAGAGACAATTAAGCCCTGCTTCTTGAAAGCATTGATGGGGGTAGAGATGTGGAAGGGAGACAAAATCCCAAGAAGTAAATGGATCTATATTCTCTCTAGGCAGAGGAAACCATACCCAGACACAAAAGGTTTTCCTAGATGCATAATGCCTCCAAAGGAACAGCAAAGGAATCTGAGATGTACAGGGCCAAGTGGCCAGGCTGACAGACCTGTACTGATAACCAAGTCTAGATGAACCCCTTCTGTTATTCAAGAGCCTGTGCAAGACCCTGTAACTGGGCCACGATCTTGGGAGGATTCCAAGATGGGCTGAGGTTAAGTCTTCAAGATCTAAGTAGAAGGGGGGCTAGGAGCTAGGAATGAAATTGTTACATAAAAAGATAGTTATTGTACTTCTTGGTACATGGGCTGAAATTTCACTATATACATATTTCTAAAATAGAAAGTGTTCCATTGCTGTTTCATATTGACCAACAATTACATTAACTTTACAAACACCTTGAGAAAGTTTTATTCTTACATTAGTGGTGTCTCCAAAAACTGGCTGCTTCAGCAACACCCAAGTGCAAGTTAAAACAAATGTACATCTCAAACTGCGCCAAGGATGCACTGCCTCCCCAGGGTCAAAGCTTAGGGGAAATTTTTTGAAAGAAGTGCCCCAGTTTCTTCCTATTTGTAACCAGCATGGGAACCAACACTCAAGCTCAGTGTATCCATTAAAATTACTCCATGGTTCAATCAATCTTTATTACTTAAACATCTTTTGGTTAAGTTAGTTCATTTGGAAGACTTTTATATAGGAGAAAAATTGTTATTTTTACTAAATTTGCTTTGAAATCACTGTGCATGAATAATCTCAATTATTAAAGATAACAAATGTTTATATGGACTTCTCTGACATTAAACACTTTCTGGACTAGAGAAAACTTTTTGAAAGACTAAACTAAAAAGAGAGCATAAGAATATTTTTAGGACCAAGTTACAAGGGTGAGTGGGTTCTAATATGAGTCACTGTCTAGCAAGGTAGAAGAATAGTGCTGGCAGTGATCTCAGAAGTGGACCCCTCTTGGCCCAGGCATAACACCAGGCTAACTCAGTACAGGAAGGACATGAATGACAAATGGTGACAGGATTAAACTTAGTCTTTCAAAGCTTTGCTCTTAACTACAGGGACTGAGTCTTCTCATGTCAATGAAAATCTACTGAATTAAATTGAATATAGGAACTCCCAGGTAAGCTCTTCTTCCTGTGCCTGAGGTAAGTAGTATCAGTAGCTTGGGGACTCCACCCTTGAGTTCCAATACTCATCCAACAGATTTTTCTTGCTTTTATGTAGCAGTGTAGTTCATGTTACTGAAATTCTAGTCTTTATCTGGGCATTTGAAATACAAAAATAAAAAAACAAGTTACTTTCCTCAAAGCAAGTATAACTAAAAACTTTAAATATAACCTTATGCATACCATGCCAGAGTGATACACAAAGTACTTTGGTGGGGCAAAGCGAAAGGCCCCTAAGGCAACTTGAGATTTTGGGGAAATTCCCTAGAGAAGATGATGAACAGAGATGATTTTTGGAATTGATCTGGTAAAGAACTGGAGAAGGGCATTTTAAGAGATGAACCTCCTATACAAGGCACAGGGTGAAAACATGACAATGCTTGGTATAATTGAAAAAGACTCAAGTTAATGCAGATGATAAGTGATGAGCGTGCAAGGCACTGGTAACAAGAATAGAGAAAATGGATATGAGACAGATTTAGAAAGGGAAATTGGTAGCCTTTTGTGGTTGGGTATGGGTGGGAGGGAGTTCAGGATGTCTAATGATTCTGTTTTTACCAATTGGATAAAAGAGGGTCCTATAGAGAAAGGAAATATGTTAGGATAAGAGGGAGGTTTCAGGCAAAGGTAATAAGTGATATTAGATGAATTGCATTTGAGGTGACTATGGGACACTTATTTGGCTACAAAAGCAAGTAATTGGCTATTTAGATCTAAAGTTCCTAATAGATGTCAGGGCTTCAGATACACATTTGGAGATTTTAAGCATACAGGCAGTAGTTAAAAACACAAGAGAGAATAAGTTTATTCAAAGAAGTTTAGAATGAGAAGAGCAGCAGGAAAAGCTTGATTTATAGCAGAGTGGGGCAGGATGAGAGGTGACACACCTTGGATGATTTGGTCTTGGTCTGTATTTGCTAATCACTTGCCTGCTGCTCTTGAACCCAATGCCCTCCCAGACCTAGGTTTAAGTCCCTGCCCCAGGCAAACTCTTGTTGCTCTTATTCATTATAGACCTCCTAGACTGAGTCCGGGCTTCTTTGTTTGGCAACATAATACTTATAAGTCTTTACCTATCAAACCACTTGCCTCAATCTGTTGACTTCCTAGGCTTGTGCAGCCTTCCAGGCTTCACTGAGAAATACAGGGAAAGACACATGGTAGTATGCAGTAGTTCTTGAACTTTTTAAAATTAGTGGGATCAGTGTTTCAAATGAGCTCTCTAATGAGATAAATCAGTGGTGTTTTAATTAAAGCTGAATGTGTGTCCCTGAACAACCCTCACTTAGATCCCACCTTATCACTGTAAGGCATGTCTTCAGAACTCTAGGCTTTATGGGACACCTTTAGAAAATCACTATTTTAGGGTAAAGAGCATGCACTTTAAGAAAAGAAGGTGTTAAACCCTGATTCTGCAGCTCACTGGCTATTTGTCACTGGGCAGACTGCTGTCTTTCTGAGCCTTATATGTTCCTCAGCTCTAAAATATGAGTTCATGGGCATGTTAGCATCAGATGAGATAATGTGTCAATGCAGAGTACAAAAGGCAAGGGAACCTTAAAAATGTTAATTTTCTTGCTTTTACTATATCTAGGCACTGGTGGGCAATTTATGAAATAAAAATAAAATCACAGAGTCTTATACTGGTAAAGGATTGAGAACTTTCTAGTCCATCCTCCCTAGGAATTTCATTTCAAAATGTGAACATCGGATAGTCATTTAGCGTATGCCTAAAGCTTGCTTAGAAATTGAAAACATTATTATTATTTTTTGATAATGGATTTTGTTATCTTCCTTATGTGCATGTATGCATACACACACACACACACACACACAAGCACACTCACCTGGAACTCACAGGGGTAAAATGATTTTCTGAGCTTTATTGAGAATGGTGGAACAAAAAATAAGCTCAAATTTTCTAACTCTTATTCTTCCCACCACATCGATTTTGCTATTGCTATTATTTTGATCTATTTTTTTTTAGTCTAAATATCCCAGTTCCCTCAGCTTTGTCACTTTTTTATTGTTCACACTATTACAGATGTCCCTTATTACAGATGTCCCTTTACCCACCTCCACCGAGCCCCTGTCCCCCCTCCCTCTGGCTATTACCACTGTGTTGTCTGTGTCCCTTTGCATATATGTTCTTTTACTAATCTCTTCACCTTCTTTCATCCAGTCCCCCACATCACCCTCACCTCTGACATCTGTCAGTCTGTTCCAGGTACCCATGCCTCGGGTTCTATTTTGTTAGTCACTATATTTTGTTTATTAGATTCCACATATAAATGACATTATATGGTATTTGTCTTTCTTCATCTGGCTTATTTTGTTTAGTTAATAAAATAATATCCAGGATGATCCATGCTGCTGCAAAAAGTAAGAGTTCCTTCTTTTTATAACTGAGTAGTATTCCATTGTGTAAATGTACCACAGCTTTTTTATCCACTCCTCTACTGATGGGCACTTGGGCTGTTTCCACATTGTGGCTATTGTAAATAACTCTGCTCTGAACCTAGGCCTGCATATAGTCTTTCTGATTGGTGTTTTAGGATTCTTAGGATATATTCCTAGAAGAGGAATCACTGCGTCAAAGGCGATTCCCTTTGAAATTCTTTGAGGAAACTCCATACTGTTTTCCGCAGTTGCTGCACCAGTCTGCATTCCCATCAATAGTGCATGAGGGTTTACTTTTCTCCAAATCCTTGTCAGCACTTGTTTGTTGGTTTATTGATGGTAAGCATTCTGACAGATGTGAGGAGATATCTCTCTGATGATTAGTGATGTTGAACATCTTTTCATATGTCTATTGGCCATCTATATGTCCTCTTTAGAGAGGTGTCTATTCAGGTCTTTTGCCATTTTTAAATTAGATTGTCTTTGAGGTGTTGAGCTGTACAAGCTCTTTATGTATTTTGGAAATTAACTCCTTATCAGGTGTATCATTGACAAATAGGTTCTCCCATGCAGTTCCCTTCTCGTTTTCTTGACGGATTCCTTTGTTGTGTAGAAGCTTTTTAGTTTTATGTAGTTCCATTTGTTTATTTTTATCTTTGTTTCCTTGCCCTAGGAAATATATCTTCATAAATATTGCTACAAAAGTTATCTGAGATTTTACTGTCTATGTTTTCTTCTAGGATTTTTAATGGTTTCACTACTTAAATTTAAGTCTTTTATCTATTTTGAGTTTTTTTAATGACTCTTTTTTTAATGATTGTTTAAAGATTTATCAGTCTTGTTTATCTTTTCAAAGAACCAGCTCTTGATATCACTAATCTTTTGTATTTTTTTAGTCTCTGTGTCATTTATTTCTGCTCTGACATTTATTATATCCTTCCTTCTACTTACTGTAGGCTCTGTTTGTTGTGCTTTTTCTAGTTTTTGTGTGTTTTGTTTTTTTTTTTGATGTAGGGTTAAGTTGTTAATTTGAGATTTTTCTTCTTGATGTTGATCTGTAATGATATGAACTTCCCTCTCAGTCCTGATATTGCTCTATTCCATAGATTTTTGGTTGTTATGTGTTCATTTTCATTTGTTTCCATGAAGTTTTTAATTTCTTCCTTGACCTCATTGATAACGCATTCACTGTTTAATAACATGCTATTTAGCCTCTATGTGTTTGAAATTTTTGAGTGTTCTTATTGTAATTGATTTCTAGTTTCATGGCATTGTGATCTGAGAAGATGCTTGATATGATTTCATCCTTCTTGAACTTGTAAAGACTTTGTATGCATCCTAACATGTGGTCTATCTTTGAGAATGTCCTATGTGCACTTGAGAAGAATGTATATTCTGCAACTCTGGGGTGAAATATTCTGTAAATGTCAATGAAATCTATCTGCTCTAGTGTGTTGTTTAGGGTCACTGTATCCTTGCTGATATTTTGTCTGGAAGATCTATCCAGTGATGTCACTGGTGTGTTAAATTCCCCTACTATGACTGTATTACTGTCATCTCACCCTTAAAGTCCTCCAGAAGTTTTTTTATATATTTAGGTGCTCCTATGAGTGCATATATGTTTACCAGGGTTACATCCTCTTGTTGAATCAACTCTTTAGTATTATGTAGTGACCTTCTTTGTCTCTTGTAATGGCCCTTGCTTGGAAGTTTATTTTGTCAGATATGAGTATTTTTTACATCTTCTTTTTTTTAATTCCCATCTGCATGGAAATTTTTTTCTTATCCGTTCACTTTCAGCCTGTATGAATCTTTTGTTCTAAGGTGGGTCTTTTGTAGACAGCATATATTTTCGGTTCTGTTTTCTTATCCATTTAGCTACCCTATGTCTTTTGTTTGGAGCATTTAATCTATTTACATTTAAAGTTATTATTGGTAGATTCTTATTTATTGCCATTTTATTCTTTATGCCTATATTCCTCTCTATTTCTTCTTTTTCTTAGAGCAATCCCTTTAATATTTCTTGCAATGCTGGTTTGGTAGTAACAAACTCCTTTAGCCTTTTTTTTTTTTGTCTGTGAATTTCACCATCAATTTTGAATGATAGCCTTGCTGGATAGAGAAGTCTTGGTTTCAGATTCTTGCTTTTCATTACATTCAATACTTCATGCCATTCTCTTCTGGCCTGTTGTGTTTCTATTGGGAAATCAGCTGACAGCTTTATGGGAGCTCCTTTGTAGGTAACAGATTGCTTTTATCTTGCTGCCTTTAAGATTCTCTTTGTCTTTAATTTTTGACATTTTAATTATAATGTGTCTTAGCATGAGATTTTTGTTGTTTTTTGTTTTTGCTTGGAACTCTTTGTGCTTCCTGAATTTGTGTGACTTTTTCTTTCACCAAGTTAGGGAAGTAAGTTTTCTTTCACTATTTTAAAAAAAGAGGTTCTCCATCCCTTGCTTATTTATCCCTTTTCTACTTTCTCCTCCTTCTAGCATGCCTATGCTGTGGATGCTGTTACATTTCATTTTGTTCCAAAGTTCTCTTAAGCTATCCTCATTTTTTTCACTTGTTCTTTTTTTTTTTTTTTTTTGCTGCTCTGAATGGGTGTTCTTTCACCTTGACTTCCAAATCACTGATTCAGTCCTCTGCTCATACAACCTACTTTTTATTCCTTCCAATGTATTCTGGATGCCATTCTTCATTTCTGACTGGTTATTTTTCATTATTTCTATGTCCCTTTTATGTTGTTGAGCATCTTTATAACGATTTCTTTGAACTCTATATCTGATATATTGCTTGCCTCCATTTAATCTAGCTCTTTTTCATTTCTCCTGTTCTTTCATTTGGGGCCTGTTCTTTGTCTCCCCATTTTAGTTTTCTCTTTGTGTTTGTTTCTATGCATTAGATAGATCGGCTATGACTCCCAGTCTTCATGTGGTGTCCTGTAAGACACAGTGGTGCAGTCTCCTTGATCTCCTGAGCTGGGTACTCTAAGAATGTCCCCTGTTTAGGTTATGTGGGCCCTCCTTTTGTAATTGAGTCTTGATTGCTGTTGGCCCATTTGTGGGTGGGAATGACCCTCAGGCTGGTTGACCATGGTGTACAAGCTGCTCTGCAGGTGCGGTCTTGAGGTGTCTTATTTGGCTCAGTAGTACAATCCTCTAGATAACTTTACCTCCATTTTCCAGGACTGTTTCTTTTTGGGTTATTTGCACCCCCTGTTGTAGTTGAGGCTTGGTTGCTGTTGAGCCTTTCATGGTTGACGTTAACCTTTCAGGCTGGGTGACTATAGGGGTAAAACTCGAACACCATGTATGAGACACTTTGCAGGGGCTGTCCACTAAGTTGGGATTGCTCCCAGCAGGGTCTTGTTCCTGCCAGGATCCTCCTTTGGGTGTGCCACTTTTGCAGCTAGTTGGGACAAACTCTGGTGTGGTTTGAAGTCCAACCCTGATTGTGTTGGTTCTAGGTCCACTGGGGTGAGTTTCAGGTGCACTTTGCTGTCAGTCACTGTTTGTGTCTCTTCTACTAGACCTGCATGTGCATGGGAGCGGCATGCACTGTGTACAAAGGTCAGCTTCTTTTTGCTTATTGCTGGAGGCAGATCTGTTATAAGACCACAGCTTTCTTCCACTTCCACCTGTTAGCTACTCTACTTCCCTCCTGAGGTTCCACTCAATGAGGGAAATTAGTTCCTGCTTCAAAGCCAAATCCCTCAGTCTCTGACAGAGCCTCCAATTCTAGTTTTCCCTAGAGGGACTCACTGCTGGTTGTGTTGGGTAGAGCCTGTTATCTCCTCTGCAGGAGCAAGTTCAGCTGCCTTGGGCTCAGAGGAATAGATCAAAGAGTCTCCTGTTGAGGATGATGCCCACCCAGCCTGCAGGAGAGGGCTAAGCACTTCCTTCTGGTTACAGACAATAACCTCTGAGGGTCTCACACTATGAATATCCCTGCTCTGAGTCACTCTCCCTTCCTCTATGGAACTGTGCCCCAGCATGGGTATCTGGGACTTGATAAGGCTTATCCAGTCTCCCATAGGAGGAGGGTTAGGGATTTCCTCTCCTTCCAGGGCAGAGTGACCTGAACTAGCAGGGGAGCTAAGATCTGCCTCCATATAATGTAGCAACAAAGACCAGCAATCACTCATCTGGGTCTTGGACAGAAGTTTCCCCAGGAGACACAGTTTGAAAGTCCCAGCTTTACAAGGCTCTCCACCACCCTTGCACTGCCAAACCAAGTAGAAAGAGGCCAAAAATCAGCCATGCAGGGCACTCTGATCTCTCCACATGGCTGGTCTCAACAGGGCTGGATCGAAATTCCCAGCTCCACTCTAGCTCCCAACCCAACATGATGGGCCAGTAATCTGGTTCCACCATGCCATCAAACCCAGTAGGAAGGGCCAAAAATTCCAGCCTTGCATTGTTCCTCTGTGCTGCTGAACCCAAAAAGATGAGGTAGACAAAGAAGCTCAACAGATGGGAGGGGGAGCCAACCGTGTACTCGAGGTGGGAGACACCATTCTTCCTCACCAAGTCACACAGTTTTGCCACTGGGTGGGTTTCTGCTTAAAGCCTTTCCCAGGGAACAGAGGGCCCATCAAAATCACTGCTGGGGCCTGGCCGGGCATGGCTCAATGGTTGAGCATTGACCTAGGATCCAGGTGATCGGGGTTCGATTCCCAGTCAGGGCACATGCCCGGGTTGTAGGCTTGATCAATGATTCTCTCATCACTGATGTTTCTGTCTCTCTCCCCCTCTCCTTTCCTCTCTCTGAAATCAATAAAGATATATTTTTTTTAAAAAAATCACTGCTGGGTATAGCCAGAAGATCCCTCTGCAAAACTCAAGTACAGCAGCCTGGTCTCTCCAGCCCTTGGAGTCCATAACAAACATTCCCAGCTGTTGATACAACAGTGGAAGTGCTCCTTTCCTGGGATGGTAAAATCTGTTTTTCCCAGGCAGAAAGACTCCCACTGACTCCCACTACTCAATTCTCTATGGGCTCCTCTTCCCATCTCTGATGCTCTAAGTTGGGGATCCTTGCATGGGGTTGAGATCCCAAGTTCCTAGAGGGAGGGAGTTTTGCAGCTGCAATATCCCACCGGCTTTTCAGCCACATCACCTGCATGAGGGGGCTCTCCCTTTCCACATCTCCACCCTTGTACCAGTCTCTACCTGGTTTCTCTTGTGCTCCTTAGTTATAATATTTCAGATCAGCTATACTTTAACTTGTTTTTCAAGTTGATTGCTCTGTAATTTAGCTGTAAATCCAGTTTGAATCTGGAAGCAAGTGGATGTAGCATCCAGATACTCTGCAGCCATCTTGGAATCTTTCAGCTTTGTTGCTTTATGATATACCTCTGAGACTTTCTATCATTCAGCCCATTCTTCCCTGAATGTATTCCTGTCTTTTAATTTTCTAGTTAAAGTGAGGAATCTAGTAGTGTGCATACTATTCAGGTGTATCTTGGAAAACACATAATAGATTATATTACTTTTTTTTATTCCATCCATGTATACTTTAAAATATGCATGCATTTCAGCTAATTTTAAAATGACACTTTGTATTTCCATTATGAATGTATATATAGTCACCGCAGGTCATTTGACTATATAGTATATTTCCAATAGTTATTCTACCCCAAAATAACTTCTTTAAATATTTTGTGTATTTTTCCACCATAAAATAAGCTCTTTGGGAATAGAACTTTGATTTATTTTGTTCAGTGTTAACTCTGTGCCTAGATTAGTACTTGGTATATATTAGTAGGCATTTATTTCTTGAGGGAATGAATGAAATATTCATATATATACATACATTTTTGAATATATAATAGTATCTGTAAACTTTTGTATCTCAGCTCTTCTCAGTTCATATTAAGTTATTGATAGTATTAGCATTTTTATGTTATAAATTCTATCATCTTAATGACTGCATCACACTCTATTGAGTGAATATGCTGTCTTTTTTTAAATGTTTTTTTATATTTTGTTGCACTAAAAATTAATGCTATCACAAATATCTCTGTGCATATTTTGTAATTTTTAAAAAATATCTTTTTCAGATATTTCCAAAGTGAAATTATTGGTTGAGAAGTGTGAACAGTCCAATATAAACATTCTTATTCTCTCTTTGCAGTTATACAGAATTTGAAAACATGTTGAATTTGTGGTTACCTGTTGTCATTCAACTTCTAGCTCTTTTTCACTTTAAAATCTACAGATAACCTAATCAACAAGTTTTGGGTATGTTGTTTAGGCATTTATGAATCCATATTACTGTAGATTTTGTCTACATTTCCTCTCACTTCACAACAGCAACCAATTCTTTCTTTTTGGTTAGAATTGAGTAGAAGTTCCCTTTTTGATTCTACTACCTTCTGAGAAATGAAATTTTCAGCAAGGCAAGGCAAGAATTTGTTTGATGCTCAGCCTTTTAGTGTAATAAGATATCCAGCAATTGTTTTTATAGTGGAAGTGCCCCATTACTGTTATATCTTTTCTCTATGACAGATTTTTAATCTGTTAAGAACACAATGCTTGTATCTTTTATCAGGTTGGGCAGTCTGTTGTCTTCTCTTCTACTGTATTCCTTTAGTTTCTCTTTCTTCATATGTCTTTCTTCCTTATCCATCCTTTGATTTTAGTATAAAAGTTCTTCTTATTAAAAACAAAACATCATTTTTTAAACAAAAACATAATGTATATGTATGTCTAATTTTAGAAGTCATACAAGTCAATTTTAGAAGGCATAGAAAATACTGAAAAGTATAAAGAAGAAACCTAAATAGAATCCATAAGTTACAATTTTAAAGGAAGTGTTTGTAACATTTTGTCTTATTTCTTTTAGATTATTTTTCTGTGTGTAAGAGAGACAGAGAGAGAGAAAGAGAGAAAGAGAGAACTGGAATAAGACTGTATATACAATTCTTATTTTGTGATTACATTTAACATTATATTATAAACATTTTATAATGGCTTTAAAACCTTTTGGGGGAAAAAGTTTAATTTAATGATTACATAAATTTCATCATGGAAATAGGCTATAGCAATTTAATCATGTTTCTGTAATTTTCATTTGTTTCAATTTATACTTATTAAAAATAATTCTTTCACAAACATCTTAGAAAGTAAATCTTTATAAAAACCTGTAATAATTTCTCTTAGAAAAATTCCTAGATGGGTCCCAGCCAGCTTGGCTCAGCAGTTGAGATCGACCTATGATCCAGGAGATCGCTGTTTGATTCCAGGTCAGGGCACATGCCGGGGTTGAGGGGTTAATCCCCAGAAGGGGGCATGCTGGAGGCAGCCAATCAATGACTCTTTCATCACTGATGTTTCTATCTCTGTCTCTCCCTTTCCCTTCCTCTCTCTAAAATCAATAAAGACTTTTTTTTCCCAAAAAATCCCTAGATGTGTAATTAATTGCCCAGAGAATGTGCTCTACTGCTTTAAGCTGTGTCTATGTGTTTCTATATTCTTATAACCTTAGCAAAACTGAACTTTTGTAGTCTGCTAATTTTACAGGTGGAATTGAAGTCTCATAGTTTTAATACTCATTAGATTATTAGTTAGGATAAATGTTCTCATTCTTTAGAGCATTTTTTAAAATTTGAAATTTGTTATTTTACTGTGCTTGTTCTTCCTATGTATGAGCTTGCTATGTATTTCAATTATTTATATTCTTTTCTTTCAATAACTTGAAGGTTTTCAACTTAGTTTTTATTTTATTATATTAATTTATGCAGAGTTTAAAAAGTTAAATTGCACTATGAGGTTTATAACTAACAACAGCAGTCTTGGACTCACTTCTACCCACCACCAATTCCATTTTTTTTCAAAGGCATCCACTTTCAGCTCTCTTATATGTGTCATCTGCTATTTTCTCCAATATTTCTGAATTATATACTAATACAGCTATTTAAAATATCTTAAATTCAGACATCATTGGCTTGTTATTATAAAATTAGTTAATTTACATGCTCTCTGCCTCTACCAATACATATCTCTTCTCCACTCCAACTCTCAAATATAACACATCTTTGGTTAGAATCATGGTTATATAAATATTGCTCATACTTGGTTATATTCATGTACAAGTTATATTTTCCTCTTTTGTTGTTTATTTTAGTTTTATTTATTTCATTTATTTATTTAATCCTCACCTGAGGATATTTTTCCCATTGCTTTTTCTTTCTTTTTTTTAATTTTTATTCTGTTCATCAGTTTATTAAGTTCTTTAGATTCCACATATAAGTGAGATCATGTGATATTTGTCTTTCGCTGCCTGGTTTATTTTACTTAGCATAATATTCTCCAGGTCCATCCATACTGTCCCAAAGGGTACTAGATTCTTCTTCTTTACAGCTGCGTAGTATTCCATCCATTGCTTTTTCAAAGAGAGTGGAAGAGAGAGAGACAGAGAGAGAGAGATCGACATCGATTGTTTGCCTCCTGCACTTGCCCCAACCCGAACTGGGGCTTAAGCCTGCAACCAAGGTACTTGCCCTTGGCTGGAATTGAACCTGGGACCCTTCAATCCTGGGTCCAACACTCTAACCACTGAGCCAACCTAGCTAGAGCTATTTTGTTTTATTTTTGTTTTTGGGTTGTTTTTTTGTCCTCTACCAAAGATATTTTTCCATTGCTTTTCAGTGAGAGTGAAAGAGAAAGAGAGAGAGAAACATCAACATGAGAGAGACACATCCATTGGTTGCCTCAGACATGTACCCTGACCAGGGCCAAGAATTGAGCCTGCAACCGAGGTACATACATTTGCCAGAATTGAACCCGGGGGCACTTCAATCCACAGGCCTATGCTCTAACCACTGAGCCAAAGCAGCTAGGACTAAGGCTGTTTGTTTAGTTTTAATCATTCATCATTAACTTAGTCTCAAATCATATGTTTGTCAATATGATTAAACATACCAAGTAGACTTTTTCTTCCTTCCCATGGTGGCATTCCTCTTGCACCTTTCCTGATCAATTTTACATATAATAGTACAGTGTAGTCTTCATTCTGTTATCCCTCTTCACTAAGAAAGATTAAGACCTTCAGTCAAGAAAATGTGTCCATTCTGATCCTGTTCCAATTCTATTCCTCTCCTCTGTCACTGTCACTATCAAGTTGGACATTAGACTCACAGGCTGCTTCCCGTTAGCTTCTGTCTTCAATTAAATCTTACATATTAATTATTGGTTCTTTTTTTATGTACCATATTCTTTTTTAAAAATGTATCTTTATTGATTTCTGAGAGAGGAAGGGAGAGGGAGAGATTCAAAACATCAATGATGAGAGAGTCATTGATCAGCTGCCTCCTGCATGCCCCACACTGAGGATCAAGCCTGCAACCTGGGCATGTGCCCCAACTGGGGATTGAACTGAGATCTCCTGGATCATAGCTTGATGCTCAACCACTGAACCATGCCAGCTGGGCATTTATGTACCATATTCTATCTAACTAACTCTTTTTCTGCATTTGAAAAAATTTAACTGTGGGACAGTTGAGATATACAGAAAGATAAAATATATAATAAAACATTGCATGTGTAACCTCCATTAACCTAAGAAATAAAACATAAATATAGTGTTAAGTTTTTTGTGTACTCTTCTCTGAGTATGTGCACTCTTCTTTTATATCCACTCATTATGCCATACATTCTTCTAGATAATCTTTTGTGTACCCTTCTCTTATACCCACTCACTCACTATGCCATACATTCTTCTGGATCTCCTTGCTACCAATATAGTTGATTTGATGTTTATTTCTGTGCCTTTATTTATATCATAACTGGATCGTACGGTTCCCTAAAATAAAAATACAGTATTATTTAGCTTTACTGATAGCATATTATATGGCATCTATTTTTCTGAAACTTGCTTTTCTCCCTGAACATTTTGCTTGTTAGATTCATTCCTGCTGATAGTTATAGCTATAATTTATTTTATGTTTGTGAACAAATATACTGCACTTTATCCATCTGTATTCCCCATAATAAACTTTTAGGTAGTTTCTATCATTTTTTTTTGCTTTTATAAATAATACTGTTAGAAACATTTTCATACATGTCTACTTGTTTTCATTTTTTGCAATTTTTATTTTATATTTTTAGCTTGTGAAGCTATTTTTGTAATGATATATTTTAATAATAGTTTGATTATGTTAATGGAAAATAGGCTCTTTTAAGCACTGATTATATTTAAATTCTTCTAATATTTAAATAATACAGTGTCATGGTGTTGCTAGAATTTATGCATTTTGGAGGTACTGCCTGTATCTTCTATTCTGTTAAAAATATTTTTCTGCCACTATGTGTGTTTCCAATCCTTGTGTTCATTTTTAAGAGATTATGCCTAGGAATAGAATTTCTGGATTGTGGGGTATATGTATATTCAATGTCACCAGGTATTGTCAAATTTCTCTCCAAAGTTTTTAGACCTATTTACATTCTCACTATTTTAGACCTATTTAAATTCCCCTTTCTCCACATTCCTTCTAGCTCTAATTATTGTCAGACTGCCAATCTGGTGGGTATGAAATGGTGCATTATTGAGGTTTCATTTTGTATTTTCTTCAGACTGAGCTTCCTTTCATATATTTATTGACTGGGTTTATGCTTATGTCTATTATTCTTATTTTTATACTAAAAATAACAGTAAGGGAAAATACAATTATAGTAAGGTTAACTCCTCCTCCTCAAACTTTCTCTTTATTAGCCCCAAATTTATGAGCCATATCAAAATAGAACATGCCTTTCCTGACCTGTCTTCTGCCTGATTTTTTCATTTGGGCCTCTTTCAAATGCATTTCACTCTGCTTGACTGAACCTCCACCAACTCAAAAGAGTTGGAAAGAAGTGCTCCTTCTCGGTGCTCCTGTAGTATTGCTCTATTAATGTATGAGGTGCATTATATTGAAATGACTTATTTCCATAATTATTCCATCCTTGCCTTTCCCACTTCCCTGAAACTGGAAGTTAATCTCCTGGAGATTAGGGCTCAAATATTCAGGGGTCAGAGTTTTTGTACTTCCAGAGCTCATCATAGTGTTGAATATAAGTTGCATTTAAGTTCAGGGAGATTTTAAAAGATCCTAGAAAAAAGTGTGCCAGCCTCACAGTTGTTCCTCCATAGTCCAACAAGGAATCTGGGAGTAAGGCCATCTAGTGATGCTACTGAAAGGTTAATGCTGAGTAGTTAAGCTATTCATAGAACTAAGATTGTTCTAGGGAAGTAATTCTCAGCCTTGGCTACATAGTAAATTCGCCTGGGGAGTTTTAAAGACTACTAATGTCTGGTTTCTATCTCCAGAGATTCACATTTAATTGGTTATGACTACACTCACGGCACTGGGATTTTCAAAAGATTTCCAGGTAATTTTAATATGACCACAGTTATTAAAATACTGTTTTTTAAGAGCACAATGTTAGAATTGGCTACAGGCGGAGCTATTTGTATCTTTAATCCTAAAAAATGGCCTCTGTTGTAGGCAAGGTAAGCTCCTCAGAGTGGATATAGCTGAGAATTGCTGCCCTTCTCTTAATTACCATCATTAGGAGAAGCAGAGAAACCACTTATGACATTCATTGCTGTCAAAGGGAGCTGCTACTACTAGGTGGTCAGGAAATCCTATTCACATGGTATCACCTCTGATTGAAGCTATAAATATAAGACTGGGGAGACTTCAACGCACTAAGGTATTTTTTCATCCTTACCATTCTGGTGAGTGACACATAGCAATGAGAGACCAGAACTCACATAGCTTCCTTGGTAGGGGTTTACCTTGAGATTCAGAGAGTATCTGGAGGAATATTTGAATCCTAAACCAACCTTAAGCTTTTCCAGGAAAAATGGATGAGTTCAGAGAAAATGAAGTACAATTAGTTTAAATTAAATTTAATGTTTAACAAAATTCTTCAGTAAACTTACTGAAGTGTTATAGTTTACCTAGAGTTTATGCAAAATTATTCTCAAAGAAATACTTTGTTATAGGATAGTTTTAAGAACAACAATAAAATTACACATGAAATATGCTGTTCTTCAAAGTTTAGGCTATGTTGTAATTTCCTCAGTGACTTTGCCTGTCTCCTTACCTAACAGATGAAGCAAGATAGAGGTGTATTATATGATGAAGGAAGCATCAGTCACATTATGTTTTGGTTATATATTCCTGTGTAATGAACCATTCTCAAAATTTAATTGCGCTTAAAACAGCAGTTTACTATTTTTTTCATGGTTCTATAAATTGACTGAGCTCATTTGGGTGCTTCTCATTTGGTGCCTCTTGAGTTTCAATCAGCTGGAAACTGGGGCTAGACTTTGAAAGCTTGATTGGGCTCGATGTTTAGATGGCTCACTCACATACTGGCAGACACTGTTGGCTGTCAGCAGGGAGCTCAGTTGGGGCAGTTGAAAGAAATGTTGACACATAACCTCTACATGTGACATGGTCTTCTCACAGCATGGTGGCTGAGTTCTGAGAGGAAATCTTCTAAGAGTCAATGTTCCAAGAAACAGGAAATGAAAGCACAGTACTTTTTTAGACATGGACTTGTAGTTAGAATATCACTTTGCCTCATTTCTATTGGTCAAAGCAGTCACAGTGTCTAACTAATTTTCATGATAGAGAAAATCAACTTCACCTCTTGATGTGGAAGTGGAAAGATCACACTGCAAGTGAGCATGTGACCATCTAGGGGAAACAACTTGTTACACATTGCTTTGTTTTTTAGATTTTCTTTCAGTTAATAATTTGACCAGGAAAATGTCACAGAGTTATTGAAGAGTTTAATATAAATGATGAAACCCAATAAGTTAGTGAGATAGCATGTAAATAGTGATGCCATGAGTTGCCATCTTGTTTTTATGAAATAAGAAAAAACTCTGAGCTTCAGAGTTATATTGTTGATCAGTGTTTATAAGTGAACTTCAAATACACATTTCATTTATTTATTTAAAGTAAGAGAAATTAATTTAACTTTTCAATAATGTCATTAATAAAAGTTATGCTTATTATTACCCTTTATATGTTTAGCATCATATTTAGTACATTATGACGACGTTATCTTTTTATGTGGTAAGTGGGAAATTTAGAATGTTGGTGGGAAATTCAATTTACTGCAAATATATTATTTTTTAAGATAAACTACTAATTATAGGCTAATTTATTCTCATTTTAAGATTCTTATAAAGAGAAGTTATAGAATTGCCTCAAATGCATCTTTTTTTGAATTAAATATATGTACACATATATTATTAGAAGTATGTATTTTGGTATGTAAGAACAAATATGTTGCATTAATTAGACCAATAATTTCTTCATGTTGTCAAATAATGAGTGCTCTGGTGCTTTATAATTGAAGCTGCAAAATTCCCACATAACTTTATGTTGTGATAGAGCTGGAGAATAAAATATATAACTTTCAATGGACATTCATATTTGTTACATTTTTCTGACAAAAAAAAATTGAACTAAACTCTATGCTGTTTTTTTTGACACCATCTCTTTTTTGTTAATCCTTCTGATGAAGATGTTTTTCTTAGTATACTAAGAAAGGGTAGCAATAGCATTTTGGCTATAATGTGTCCAAATGTTTGTGGTTGAAAAGTGGCAGTTTATGGGATAAGGAGTTTTTTTCTGAAGTAGTATTTGGAATAATCTGGGAATTGGAAGTAGATAGATCAAGAAGTCTTTTGATATATTGCAAAAAGTGAGTCATTTTAAACAACAAATTAATTTGTAAGGTCTAGATAGGCACCGTGGGAACTAGAGGGCCCACCATAAAAACAATAAAATGGGGAATAACTTTCACACCCTTCACAACCTTTTTTATTTAACTGAATTCTTATTTCTCTTATCAGGATGAACATGCTTCAAAGTTTAGTAAAACACTTTTGTTGTCATAACATGATTTAAATTTCCCTTATATAGGGCCCCTTTGAAATACCTGAAAGCAAGATGCCATATAGATGCACAGGTTCAAAGGTATCATTACTTTATCCATTTTCAGGGGAGAAGAGAGAAAAAAAACCTTATTAGCAGTAGACAGCATCTAAATAGTTAATGAGAAAAATTAATCAAATTTAAAGTTTTGATAAAATAATGAATTGGCAGAATATACAGTTTCCAAATAATTTACATTTGGCAGAACTGGTGAGAATAATACTTATTTATTTTTTATTTCTAATGTTTGGAGGAAAATGTTAAGGTGAATTTTGTACCTTCGTGTATTCAGGAGTATGAAAATACATTAAAACATTTTATTATTATTTTTTATAAATTTATTATTATTTAAGGATAGTAGGCGTACAATCATATTTTGGATATATTAGTTTTATGTGTACAATATAGTGATTCAACATGTTTTTGTTTTCTGTTAAATAATATATTTATTTATTAAATCCATTTCCATATAAGTCAACTTAAATGCAATATGTTGATTAATGTTCTTTACTCACAGAATATTTATTATAGTTAATTAGAAACTCTACATTTTTAACATACTAATTGGAAAGAAAATAAATATATATAACGTCTCACTTACTTGAATGTCTTGTTTAAATCTCTGGTTGAAATGAATTTTCACTACTTAATAAATTTTTTGGTATCACCAGAGTTGGTACCATTTTGGAAGTTAGAACGTAGGTTATTTTTCATGCGCACACACACACACACACACACACACACACACACACACACACACATATATATATATTTAAATTTATTTTTATTGTTGAGAGTATTACAGATGCCCCTTATTTTACCCCATTGATTCCCTCCACCAGGATTCCCCCCAGAGCCTTCTCCACACTATTTTCTGTGTCCACTGGTTATACATATATGCATATAAGTTGTTTGATTAATCTCTCCTCACCCACTCCCCCACCCCTGCCTTCCTTCTGAAATCCCTCAGGCTGTTCCATGCTTCTATGTCTTAGGATTTATTTTGTTCCGCAGTTTATTTTGTTCATTAGGTTCCATATATAAGTGAGATCATGTGATACTTGTCTTTCTCAGACTGGCTTATTTCACTTAGCATAATATTCTCCAGTTCCACCCATTCTGTCCCAAAGGGTAAGAGATCCTTCTTTTTTACAGCTGCATAGTATTCCATGGAGTAAATGTGCCACAGCTTTTTTATCCATTCACCTACCAGACCTGGGTTGTTTCCAGGTCTTAGCTATTGTAAATTGCACTGCTATAAACATAGGGTACCAAAAACTCTTTCTGATTCGTGTTTCAGGTTTCTTAGGATATACTCCTAGAAGTGGGATCACTGGGTCAAATGGCAGTTCTACATTTAAATTTTTGAGGAAACTCCATGCTGTTTTCCATAGTGGCTGCACACAGTGTACTAGGTATCCCTGTTCTCCATGTCCTCACCAGCACCTGACATTGATGATTTGTTGATGATAGCCATTCTGAAAAGTGTGAGTGATATCTCATTGTTGTTCTAATTTGCATCTCTATGATGATTAATGATTTTGAACATTTTTTCATGTCTCTTGGCCATTTGTATGTCCTCTTTGGAGAAGTGTCCATTTAGGTCCTTTGCCATTTTTTAATTGGATTGTTTGTCTTCCTTTGGATAAGTTGTATGAGTTCTTTATATATTGTGGAAATTAACCCCTTATCAGATGTATCATTGGCAAATATGTCCTCCCATATAGTGGTCACCTTTTTCATTTTGTTGATGGATTCTTTCACTGTGTAGAAGCTTTTTATTTTGATGCAGTCCCTTTTGTTTATTTTCTCCTTTGTTTCTCTTGCCCTAAAAAAATGTATCAGCAAACATATTGCTGTGAGAGATGTCTGAGATTGTGCTGCCTACTTTTTCTTCTAGGCTTTTTAATGGTTTCATAACTGACATTGAAGTCTTATCCATTTTGAGTTTATTCTTGTGTATACTGTAAGTTAGTAGTCTAGTTTCATTTTTTTTTGCATATAGTTGTCCAATTTTCCCTACACTATTTATTAAAGAGAATGTCTTTACTCCATTGTATGCTCTTGCCTCCTTTGTCAAACATTAATTGAGCTTAATGACCTGGGTTAATTTCTGGGGTCTCTGTTCTGTTCCATTGATTTATATTTCTGTTCTTGTGCCAGTACCAGGCTGTTTTGATTACAGTGGCTTTGTAGTATAATTTGATATCTGGTATTGTGATCCATCCAACTTTGTCTTTTTTCTCAAGATCGCCATGTCTATTCAGGGTCTTTATTGGTTCCATATACATTTTTGGAGTGCTTGTTCTAGATCTGTGAAAGATACTGTTGGTATTTTAATAGGGATTGCATTGAATTTATATATTGCTTTGGGTAGTGGACATTTTAATAATGTTAACTCTACCAATCCATGAACATGGTATATTCTTCCACTTGTTTTTATCTTCTTCTATCTCTTTTTTTAATGTCCTGTTGCTTCCTGAGTACAGGTCTTTTACCTCCCTAGTTAAGTTTATTCTTAAGTATCATAATTTTTTTTGTTGCTGTTGTAAATGGGATTTTTTAGTTTCTCTTTCTATGACTTCATTGTTGATGTATAAAAATGCTATCAATTTCTGGGTGTTAATTTTGTATCCTATTACATTGCCAATTCAGGTCTTAAATCATGTAGTTTTTTGGTGAGGTCTTTGGGATTTTATATGTACAATATTATGTCATCTACAAATAAGGACAGTTTTCCTTCTCCTTTCCCATTTGGATGCTTTTTATGTTTTCTTCTTGTCTGATTGCTGTGGCTAGGACTTCTAGCACTCTGTTGAATAAGAGTGGTGAAAATGGTCATCCCTGTCTTATTCCTGATCATAGGGGAAATGGTTTTCATTTAGTACTAACTTCATCCGTAGTTATTGGCCTATTCATGTTTTCTGATATTTTCTGATATTGAGTATAAGGTTGGCTATAGGTTTGTCATATATGGCCTTTACTATGTTTAGATATGATCCTTCTATTCCCCCATTTCTCAGAGTTTTATCAAAAATGGGTGTTAGATTTGGTCAAATGCTATTTCTGCATCTATTGATATAATATGATTTTTGTCTTTCAGTTTGTTTATGTGATGTATCACATTTATAGATTTGTGAATATTGTGCCAGTCTTGCATCTCTAGAATAAATCCCACCTAGTTAAAGTGTATGACCTTTTTAATATATTGCTTAATCCAATTTGATAATATTTTGATGAGGATTTTAGCATTTATGTTCATCAGGGATATTGGCCTGTAATTCTCCTTCTTTGTAGTGTCTTTATCTGGTTTTGGAATTACGTTAATGCCGGCCTCATAAAAAGAGCTTGGAAGTGTTCCTTCCTCCTGGATTATTTGGAATAGTTTGAGGAGGATAGTTGTTCGGTCTTTTTGAATGTTTGGTAAAACTCCTCTGTGAAGCTGTCCAGAGTAGTTTTGTGTGCTTGGAGTTTTTTTAATTGCTCCTTGAACTTCATAAGTATTGGCCTATTCAGGTTTTCTGATTCTTCCTGATTGAGTTTCAGAAGATGATATTTTTCTAGGAATTTGTCCATTTTGTCCATGTTGTCTAGCTTGTTGGCATATAGTTGTTTATAGTATTGTCTTACAATCCTTTGTATTTCTTTTGGGTCAGTTGATACTTCACCTTTTTCATTTTGGATTATATTTGGGTCCTCCCTCTTTGTTTCTTGATGAGTCTGGCTAAAGGTTCATCAATCTTTTTTATTTTTTCAAAGAACCAGCTCTTGGTTTCATTGATCTTTTGTACTGTTTGTGTGTTTTTTTTAGTCTCTATGTCATTTATATCTACTCTGATTATTATTTCTTTCCTTCTATTTACTCTGGGCTTTTCTTGTTCTCTTTCTAAGTCTATAAGTTGTAGCATTAGATTTTTTTATTAAAAGTTTTCTCTTTTTTTGAGGTAGGCCTGTAGTGCTATTAACTTCCCTCACAGGACTGCTTTCACTGCGTCCTATAGATTTTGGGTTGTTGTGTGTTCATTTTCATGTGTTTCCAGGGAGTTTTTTATTTCTTCCTTGATCTCTTTGGTAACCCATTCATTGTTTAAAAACATGCTATTTTAGCCTCCATAGGTTTGAATGTTTTTGAGTGTTTTTATTATAGTTGATTTCTAATTTCATGCCATTGTGACCTGAGACAATGCTTAATATGATTTCAAACTTCTTGAACTAGTAAAAACTTGTTTTGTATCCTAACATGTGATCTATCTTTGAGAATATCCCAAGTGCACTTGAGAAGAATGTATATTCTGTATCTTTGTGGTGAAATGTCTCTCAATGTCAATTAATTTCACCTGACCTATTGTGTCACTTAGGATCACTGTGTCCTTATTCATTTTTTATCTAGAAATCTATCCAGTGATGTCAGTGGTGTGTGAAAGTCCCTTACTATGATTGTATTGCTGTCAATCTCTCCCTTAAAGTCATCCAGAAGTTTTTTCTCATTTGAGTACTCCTATATTTGGTGCACATATGTTTACCAGGGTTATATCCTCTTGTTGGTTCAAACCCTTCCATACTATCTAGTGACCTTCTTTGTTGTTTTAATGGCCTTTGCTTTGAGGTCTATTTTGTCAGATATGCATACTGCTACCCCAACTTTTTTTTCATTTGCATGGAAATTTTTCTTCCCATAACTTCACTTTCATTCTGTGTGAGTCCTTTGTTCTTAGGTGAGTCTCTTGTAGACGGCATATTCAAGAGTCATATTTTTTTATCCAATCAGCTACCCTATGTATTTTGATTGGAGCTTTTAAGCTGTTTACATTTAAAGTTATTACCTATAGGTACTTATTTATTGCCATTCTTTCTTTATGTTTGTGTTCCTCTCTTTCTCTACATTTCTTCTTATTCCTCTTACACCAACCCCTTTTGCATTTCTTGTAGTGCTGGTTTTGTAGTAATAAGCTCCTTTAGCCTTTTTTTTTTGTCTGTGAAGCTCTTTATTTCACCTTCAATTTTGAATGATAGTCCTGCTGGATAGATTAGTCTTGGATTCAGTCCCTTACTTTTCATTACCTTCAAAACTTCCTTGTGGCCTGAAGTGTTTCTATTGAGAAATCAGCTGGTAATCTAATGGGAACTCCCTTGTATGTAACTTCCTTTCTCTCTTTTGATGTTTTTCAGATTCTTTCTTTATCTTTAATGTTTTCCATTTTAATTATGATGTGTCTAGGTGTGAGTCCTTTTGGGTTCATCTTGATACGGACTCTTTATGTTTCCTGAACTTGAGTGATATTTTCCATTACCAAGTTAGTAAGTTTTCTGTTATTTTTTCTTCAAACACATTGCTTAGACTCTTCTTCTTCAGGTACTCCTATGATGTGAATGTTGTTATGTTGCATATCGTCCCAAAGCTCCCTTAAACTGCCTTTTTGCTTTTAATTTTTTTTCCCTAATTGCTGCTCTGATTGGAGTTTCTCCTGACTTGTCTTCTAATTTGCTTATTTGGTCCTCAGCTTCTTCTATTCTACTATTGATTCCTTCCTGTGTATTCTTTATTTCAGCTATGTCATTCTTCATTTCCAATTAATTCTTATTTATGGCTTCTACATCTTTTGTCAAGCTTATGCAGGTCTCACTAAGATCTTTATAGTTCTCATTAAGTTGCTTGTAATTCTCACTAATATTTTTGAGCAACCTTATAACCATTACTTTGAACTCTATATCTGATAAATTGCTTGTATCCATTTCATTTAGTTCTTTTTCTGGTGATTTTCTCTTTTCTTTCATTTGCATGTTTCTTTGTTTCCCCATTTTAGTGGGCTGGTCATCAGGGGCACCAGGTCAAGGCTCTAGAGAAGCAACAAAGAGTCATGCCAGATAGTCCCTGAGCACAGGCATCTAGGTCATGATGGTAGGCCTCTGTGTCTGGGATGTGTTGGGTTACAATAGCAAAGCTGGGCACACTACATCAAGGCTGTAGGCCAGGTAGGCAGACAGGCCAGTCTGACTGTAATAGTGTGAAACTGAAAATCAATTAAAATTTTAAAAATCAAAAACAAACACATGGAACCTAAATAACAAGTTATTAAACAATGAATGGGTTAACAATGAATTCAAGGAAAAAAGAAAAATTGCCCGGAGACTGCCCAGCCAGTGTTGCTCAGTGGTTGAGCATCAACCCATCCACTGAGGTCACCAGCTCAATTTCAGGTCAGGGCACATGAATGGGTTGCACGCTTGATCCCTAGTAGGGGGTGTGCAAGAGGCAGCCGGCTGATGTTTTCCTCTCATCAGTATTTCAGTTTGTCCCTCTTTCTTCCTCTCTTTCTAAAAAATCAATAAAAACATATTTTTAAAAAATGCTAACTGAAAAATAATTACCTGGAGACAAAAATAAACATACAACAACCCCAAATCTATGGCACATAGCAAAAACATCCCTGAGAGGGAAATTAATAGTATTACAGGCATAAATTCTTAAAAAAACAAGAACAATCTCAAATAAACAATCTAACTCTACACCTAAAAGAACTAGAAAAAAGACAGAAAAGCCAGAGTAAGGAGAAGGAAGGAAATACGATTTGAGTGGAAATAATGACATGGAAATTTAAAAGGTGATACAAAAGATCAATGTAACCAAAAGCTGGTTCTTTGTAAAGATATACAAGATTGATGAACCTTTAGCCAGACTCAACAAGAAGCAGAGAGGACACAAATAAATATAATCAAAAATGAAGAGGCGAGGTAGCAACTGAAATACAAAGGATTGTAAGAAAATGTGAACAACTATATGCCAAAAAATTGGATAATCTGGAAGAAATGGATAAATTTCTAGAAACATACAATTCTCCAAAACTGGATCAGGAAGATTCACAAAATCTGACTGGGCCAATTACAACTAATGAAATTTAAGCAGTAATACAAAATCTCCCAGCAAACAAAAGTCTTGAACCAGATAGCTTCACAGGTGAATTTTATTAAACACTCAAAGAAGAACATATACATATAATTCTCAAACTATTTCAAAAAATTCTAAAGGAGAGAAGGTATCCAAGCTCATTTTACAAGGACAGCATGATCCTAATTCCAAAACCAGATAAAGACACTACAAAGAAAGAAAATTATAGGCCAATATGCCTGATGACCATATGTACTAAAATCCTCAACAAAATATTAGCAAATGGAATCCAGTGATACATTAAAAATATCATATATCATAGTCAAGTGGGATTTATTTCAAGGATGCAAAGTTGGTACAATATTTGCAAATCAATAAACATGATATGTAACATATACAAAGTAAAGGATAAAAATTACATGATCATATTAATAGATGAAGAAAGCATTTCATAAAGTCCAGCACCAATTTATGCTAAAAGTTCTCATGAAACTAGAAACTGAGACAGCACACTTCAACATAATAAAGACCATATATGACAAACCCCTAGCCACTGTCATACTCAATGGGCAAAAACCGCAAGCATTTTCATGAAGATCAGTATCAAGACAGAGATGACCACTTTCACCACTCTTATTCAAGATAGTACTAGAATTTCTAGCCACCACAGTCAGAGAAGGAGTAATAAAAGGCATTCAAATTAGAAAGGAGTGAGTAAAACTGTCATTATTTGCAGATGACTTGATATTGTATTTGAAAAACCCTAACAACTCCACCAAAAAATTATTAGAACTGATAGAATAATTCATCAAAGTAGCAGGATACAATATTAATATTTAGAAAGTAGTCACATTTTTATGTACCAATTATGAACTATCAGAAAAAGATTCTAAGAAAGCAATTCCATTCACAATTATTTAAAAAAAAAAATAAGTTACTTAGGAATAAATTTAACCAAGGTGCTAGAAGACCTGTATTCAGAAAATTATAGGATATGAAGAAAGAAATTAAAGATGATAGAAATAAATGGAAGCAGATACAGTGCTCATGGATTGGAAGAATTAGCATCGTTAAAATGTCCATCTTACCTAAATCAATCTACAGATTCAATGCAGTTTTTATCATAATACCAATGCCATATTTCACCAGTCTAGAAGAAATAGTCCAAAAATTTATATGGAACCACAAGACCTCTAATAGCAACAGCAATATTCAGAAAGAAGAACAAAGTTAAAGGAATCATGTTACCAGATATTAAACTATATTACAAGGCCATGGTAACAAAGCAGTGTGGTACTGGCATAAAAACATACATAGAAAACAATGGAACAGGATATAGAGCCCAGAAATACACCCACACATTTGTGGTCAATTAATATTTCACAAAGGAGGCAAGAACATATAATGGAGTAAAGACAGCCTATTCAATAAATGGTGTTGGGAAAACTGGACAGATATATGCAAAAAGATTAAACTAGACCACCTCCTTACACCATACACAAGAACAAACTCCAAATGGATTAAAAACTTAAATGTAAGCCTCAAAATCATAAAACTCCTAGAAAAAACATATGTAGTAAAATCTCTGACATTCCTCTTAGTAATATTTTTTTTTATATATCTTTTTGGACAAGGAAAACAAACAAAAAATAAACAAATAATACTACAAACTAAAATGTTTTTCGCAGCAAAATAAACTATCAACAAAATACAAAGACAACCTACTGAATGGAAGAAGATATTCTCCAATGATATATCCCATAAGGGGTTAATATCCAAAATCTATAAAAACTCATACAACTCAACACAAAAAAAACCAAACAATTCAATTTAAAAATGGACAAAAGACCTAAATAAACACTTCTCCAGAGTACATATATATTATCAATAGACATATGAGCAGATGCTTAACATCATTAATCATCAGAGAAATACAAATTAGAACCACAATGAGATATCACCTCACACCTGTCAGAATGGCTATTATCACTAATTCAACAAACAAGCGTTAGTAAGGATGTGGAGAAAAGGGTATTTTCTTGCACTGCTGGTGGGAATGCAGATTGGTGCAGGCATTATGTGAAACATTATGGAGGGTTCTTTAAAAATTAAGAGTGAAAATGCCTTTTGATCCAGCTATCTCACTTCTGGGTATATATAATTGAAGAAACCCAAGCAGTACTTCAAAAAAACATATACACCCCTATGTTCATTGCAACATTATTTTAAAAAGCCAAGTTATAGAAGCAACCCATCAGTAGATAAGTGGATAAAAAAGTGGTGGTACATATATACAATGAAAATGGGTGAAAATGGATGGACCTAGAGGGTATTATGCTAAGTGAAATTAGTCAGAGAAAGACAAATACCATATGATTTCACCTATATGTAGAATTTAAATATCAAAATTAACGAACAGACAAAATAGAAATAGACTCATAGATACAGAAAACAGACATGGTTACCAGAGGGGAAGGGGTTGGGAATTTGGTGAAAATGGTGAGGGGATTAAGAAGTACAAATCCATAGTTACAGAATAGTCACAGGGATGTAAAGTACACCATAGGGAATATAGTCAATAATATTTTAATAACTATGTATGGTGCCTGGAAATATCACAGGAAACACTTTGTAAAGTATATGATTGTTTAACCAATATGTTGTACACTGAAACTATTATGAAATATCATTGAATGCAAAGTGTAATTAAAAAATAAAACAAACAAAAAGTTACTTGTTTTAACAATCTTGAGAAAATTCTGTAAGAACTTTTGAAACAATTTTACTTGGCATTTGTAATTAAAATTTTAAAAAGAATATGGAAATAAACCTTTGGACTTGTAATCTATTTAGAAAGTAATAGTTAATTTCCCCATTAAAAAAAAATGTGTCAATTCATTTTCAATTGTAAGAAACACAAACCAATGACTGTTTTACTATAGGAAAGGTGAAGAAGTGTAAGAAAAAGGGCACTGTCAGAATAGCTAGGATGACTGAAGGACTGGGTTTCGAGGTGCAGAGACCCAGGGAAGAGCAAAGGAATAGAAACAGAAAGACAGTACTGACAAATGCTTTAATAAGGATGGAACTTGAAAACATTATGCTAAATGAAAGAAGTCACATGCAAATGGCCACATATTGCATGATTGCATTTATATGAAATATTCATCATATGTAAATCTGTAGAGGCAAAAAGCAGACCAGTGGTTGCCAGGGGCTGGGAAGAGGCCAAGATAAGGAGTAACTGCTTAATTGGTATAGGGTTTTCTTTTAGTGTGATGTATATGTCTTGGAACAACATGGTGAGTGTACTAAGTGCCAATAAACTTATGCTTAAAAATGGTTAATGGTTAATATTATGCTAACCTTGCAAAATTTTACCTCAGCTACGAAAAGGACAGACTGGTTAGCACTACTCTGGGAGGATTGAATTTCCAATTGTTCCTTATTTTAGAAAAACTTTGACCAAATATAGTTTATGCACACTTCCTCCTGTTGTGTGGGCACAGTGAAAGTATCCCGAGGCTTTGGGGGGGGGGGGGGAGGCTAAATTTCATGGACCAGCAAGAATATAGAAACAATGGAGATGTAATTTTCCAAAAGTAATAACAATGCTGTTAAAAAGAGATAGTGGATATTGGGTGCACACAAATATCCCTAAAATATCTGTATTGAAAGCAAAAATCACTAACAATTGAAACCTGAGTCTTACTACCCATGGCTACTAGAGTCAAACAAGTAGAGACCAGGTTGAATCTTTGTGGTGCTTTTTATTATTCAGATAGCGAGAAATCCGAGAGGGCGACAGGCATAATACCTTGGGAAAAACTGCCCTGAACAACTTCATTTTAAGTCAGCTATTATGTAAGGTTAAACTGGGGGGAAAGTGGGGGGAATCTAACAACTATGTGTAACAGCTACATGAGTTCCCAGGGTCTGCTTTCTATCATTGTCCTCATAAAGATTAGCTCTCAGCCATTTGTCTTTCTTTAGGCGAGTCCTGTCCTTGGTCTGCTCTCAAAATGTATCTTCTTTCTGAGTGACAGAGCCACCTGGACTTCAAGGTCGATTTATCTTTACAACTCTGTTTTCCTTTTCACACTGCATCTTCCACAGTTTCCTAGGGTCTGTAAGAAAATCTCTTATCTCTAGTTAGTAGGTGAATAATTATTAAACAATTGTGATTCTATTCCTATTACAAACTCTCCCCCATCACAATCAGACACAAAACAATTTTTGTAAACAAAATAGATAAGATGTCTTAAAAAAGGAAACAAGAATCCTCAAATATATTCACTATTTTCAGAGTTTAACCTTTTATTAAAAATATAGGTGTTTGCTTCGTATGTAAAACATTTGCTTCGGAATATATAGATAGTTATAATGAAATTCTATTCCCTTTGAGTGTTTTCTAGAATGCCTATTGTGTAGAATTCAGTGGATAAATGGAACTGGCATACAGGCCCTTTGAAGTCAACTGGGATGTAATACATATTTTGAAAACAGTATGGAAAAAGAGATATTACAAAGAGTTCTTTGCTTTTTATTGATCATGGTTCTTAGGATTCTTTGTGGGATTATGTTTTGGTTAAAATTTAGGAATTTAAATGAATTTCCTTGAGGTATTTGACACATCTGAAAAGGGATTACTGAGACAAAACAATAATAAAATGGCACCATTTTTTAGGACAAAAGAAGTATGAGAATTCAGCTGCAGTTCCTGTCTCTTTCTGTTCCTATATCCAATATATATGGTGTGCAGTGATGCTTGTTCTCTGTGGTGACTGAGAAAGTTACACCAGAGAAGGAATTTAAATGTTGTGTAAAATTGAATATAATTGGACAAATGTGGCTATTTTATGTATCAAGAAAATGGATTTGTCAAAACTCTTCTTTGTGATGATATTTATTGCAATAAGAATTTATCTGAAAAAAAAAAGTATTGAACAGTTTATATTATAATCAAATATCAGGCAAGTATTCATCCAAATTAGAAGGAAATTTATTTTAACTTCCTAATGCAATTTTTTTTTCTCACTGTTAAACAGACTGTTAAACGTTCAGGTAAACAAAGTAGAAACATTACTGTATATGGATTCTGAAGACCTGGGTTTGAGTCTTGAATGCTACTAACTTTGAGAACTGAGGTAGGTCACCTAAATTCTCTATAACTTAGTTTCCTGCCTTAAAGTGATGCTGAGGAGAGTATCAAACAAATGTTATTTGTTATGATATATTTTCTGGGTTTTTTATTTTATGGAATCTTCAGGAGATAGTTATATTTTCTCAAAATGCTGCTCAAGATTTTAATGTTTTTGAGATAAAATGAGGGGAATATAGAAGCCAATTAATGCCACAAGTTACCCTTTTAAGGACAACCATATTCTGCATATTGCTGTCTTTCCATTGGCAGAATCACAAATTTGCTACTTTTGCCAGTGAATATAATCCTATCACCGGTAAATTTTAACCATGTTTGCCCCTTACTGCCAACCATCATCTCTCATTATCTTCTCACCACCATACACTTCACTCACAGTAAGTTTATTTAACACTGGTTCTTAGTTCTTGCCTAATTATTTTCAGCAACACAATTCCTAACATTAAAATAAAATAAACACCAAAAAACAAAATCAGCATAAAATCTGTATGTTGCAGAGCACAACACTAGGACAATGAATATGAAACCAGTAATATTAAATAATAACAGATGGAGAGTGGTGAGCATTCACCTATTCTATGGGATGGTGGGAAATGGGGTGGGAACTGACAGGATTGTAGTAGAGGGGAAGAGGAGTACAATAAAGAAGAAAGACTGGCTGAAGGTGAGGAATGGGGGGACAAACAGTATTGGAATCTAAGCACAAGTGGGTATATTTAGATTCTATGTTAGATCATGTCAAATAACACTTTTACCCATGTAGCTATTGGGAAAGCAAGAAATAGCTAGGAGACAAGAAACCCCTTAAGAATAAAGCAATCATTATTTCTTTTGTAGTATATACTTGCAAAAGTTTTGTATTGTCCTTTATTAAACCTTCACAATATTACTGTGAGAAAGATGGATAACAGAATTAGGCATTTACTCTTCCTTGTGAACTAAACAATGGAAATTAACTTAAATTGTAGCCAAGTAAAAATACCTTGGATAAAAAGCCTATATCTGTTCTGAAAATATATTACCTAAATGAATTGCCAATTTTAGTAAGTGACTATTGAATTTACTAATTTTCCTTTTTACAACACATTAGCTTTAAGCCAGGATAACATTGGAAGATCCAGGGTTGAACACAAACATGGAAGGTAAAATCAGCTTTCTATATATACTGTATGCTTACCACGCTCTTACCTTAAATATTCTTTCAAAGGACTGTCACATTTTCTGAAATTTTTCACTGAATCTTCGGGATCAGTCACTGAAGGCACCCAAGATGGGAAATAGTATCTGTATTACTTTACATTAATTTTAGCCATCTACATTCACTTAGATAATGTTTTTAATAACAATTCCCAATCATCTCAAAATTTCCAACAGAATAGAACAAAGGACAGAGGATTTTCAACAGAGTGGGAAAGAGAATCAAGAGTCACTTAAGAGAACAGTTACTGGATAAAATTTCTTAGTGAAGGATTGTGACCATGAAAGCCCTTAGTAAAGGAGATCAATCATTTGAGAATACAAAAGGCATACATTAATTGAATTATTCAGCAAATATTTATTGAGTTCATTTGTTGCCCCAGACACTCTCCTTGGTGCTGGGGCTAGAGTGGTTAATAAAATAGACAACAATCCCAGTCCTCACAGACTTTAAATTCTAATGGGAAAAAAAGACAATAAACAATAATAAATGAGCAAACTGTATAGTATGTTAAATATTGACATGTTTTAAGGAGAAAAAGAAAGCAAAGAAGGGGGCAAGTGTATGTGTGTAATATAAGGTAAGAGGGCTATTCTATGGTGAAATTAAAGGAAGCAGAGGAGCCATCAGATATCTGGGAGGGGGTGTCCTTCAAGCAGAGAAATTATCCAAAGGCACTGGATAATCTCATTAGGGACAATAGGAAAGAGGAATTTCAAAAGGAATGATAAAACACTGAAGTTACTTTCTTAATAATTTTGTTTAATGTCAGTTTGGCCTTGAGTCACATCTTCAAATGAGTATACAGAGGGCAACACTTGCATTGTCTCACCATTCACTTTGCTACTCAGACCTTTGCTTCTTCACTAAAACTACTGTTCTCTATAGGCACTCTTCTAGAAATCCCATCCATTCTCAGCTCACATTCATCACGTGACTCTTAATTTCTTTATCTCTGGAAACTATTTGATCTGTCAACATTTGTTACTACTACTTCCTTGCCAACATCCTTGATTTCCAGGTCCCTTACTTTTCTGATAATTGCCAACCTTTGATCATTTCTATCACCCGTACGTTAGAGTAAATCTTCATATATAATCTAGATTATAGCAATGTATTTTCCTGACCAACTTCTACTTGCACCCTCTCTCAGCTGTGTATCCTATCATTCCTCCTTGAGTAGATTCATGCAGTAGCTGTATGTGTGTGGGATTAAGGGGCCTGCTCAGGATACTGCAGTTGCTTCTCACTGCTACATGGTACTGCTCTGCTAATTGTCATGCTTCAAGCTAAGCAACTGCAGTACCACTACCAGCTGCTCCAGATCTCAGTTCAGCTCTTTTTTTTTTCTTCTTTAATCCTCAACCAAGAATATGTTTTTATTGATTTTTATATAGAGAGAGAAACATCGATGTGAGAGAGAAATATTGATTGGCTGCCTGCCATGTGCCTCAACTGGCAACCTAGGCATGTGCCCTGCCTGGGAATTGAGCCTGCAACCTTTTGGCTTATGAGGCCATGCTCCAATCAACTAAGTCACCTGACCAAGCTCAGCTCAGCTTCTTAAAGTGAAGACAATCCCAGCCCCTTCCAGGAGGTTCAGGATTCTGTATTCTCAGCTTTGTTGGCATTTTTAGTGTGGTAGCTGATCTCTGGAATATTAAGTTAAGGCTGGTTCCAGAATCTGTTACCTATTTGAGTATAAGCCCCTTGGAGGAAGGTAATTTTTTCTTTTAAAACACTCATAATTTCCCCTTAGTTAATAGGTTGCTTGACTCTTTACTAAGGGATGATACCCTCCGGGGCTCCATGGTGATTTGTCTGCTAAGGGTAGAAGAATTTGTTTAAGGATAGTCTGTGACATTATATGACAATGCTCTCAGATGAGAAAATGAGAGAACTATCCTTCCTTCCTTTCTGTCACCCAAACATACAACTTTCATCTCTTATGGATTGCCCAACCTCACAGTACTGGAAAGAACTATTTCAATTTTTAAGGAATTTTCAGTCTAGTTGAGAAGACTAAGATTAACTTACTCTAAGTGAAGGGATACTGCTTTACATCTCTTTGGAGTCTTTTCACTCAAAGTTCTCAATTAATTGCTTAGGCTATTGCTGCATAAAATAACAAGAGGAGATGATATATTAAGTTTCAAGATTTGTATAATGTATGAAAGGCCATTCAAGTGGAGACATCCAATAAATGAAAAAGGTAAGTAAGGAATAAGTGAGCTCTTTTGACCTGAAATGCAGATTAAGGTGTCATCTGTTCAGTGATGAGAGAAAAAAAGAATAGACTAATATAATATCCCAAAGAAAATTAGTTCTAATTAAAGATTACACTGTATGGAGTTTAGATACATAATAATGGTAAAAATAAAATCTGTTATTAACTCTACTGCAACTATCTCATTTAAATCTCTCAACAATTTTATGGGATAGATGATATTAAAATCTCTGTTTTATAGATGAGGCTCAGGTAACTTTTCCAAGATCATACAGAATGTGGTAAAAATTAAATTATAGCCTAAAAATTTAGACTTCAGAGCTTCTATATGAAAGAATACTAATGAACGGTGGCTTCTACAATTTTGTACATTGCTGTATATTGTGAATTTGTTTTATGCACGTCTGTATGTATGTGTATTGATGTATAGATATATGTATAAATAGATGTTTGTTCACTACTGCCTCTAATCCTTTAACTAATATTGTCTGTAGACAGAGGAAATGTATAAGATCTTAGGCTCAAATTACAGAGGCTGAACATTGTTGTTTTCTATTCTTGACTTTAGGAACTAAGTCCTTGTATTGTTATCCAATTCCAGAATATTTTCCTCCATCTATATTTCCATTATTGGTTACATGGGCAAACATTCTAGTTGTGCCTCTTGCATGTTGTTCTGCTATAAAATTATAATACAGTGTTAAAGTTGTGTCAACTTGAACACTTGAGTCTTCCAAGTACCCAAGTTTATACAAAGTTCAGTTTGACTAATCCTTCTACCACCTGAGAGAATAAATTCCAGATAATTTTCAGATAGTAACATCTACTAGTCTTGGTGATTGACTGCATCAAGGGTGAGGGATTACTATCTATATTGCTGCTATCACTTTCTCCCTAGCTAGATAAATGGAATATTGGACATGATATTGTTCCACATATCTAGCCTGAATCTTTGAATGAATGCTAACACCTTTATATGGGACAGAGAAGGAATTAATAATTGAAGATGAGAACAAGAAAAGGGTTAAGAATTAATCCAGTCTGTGGACCACCCTCAATCTTTCGTTGAGGGTGGTGCTGCCCTCAACTAAAATAGAGAAGCTAGAAGATAAAAGTGTCTGGAGAAAGTATAGTAAATTATGCACAGAATTTTGTACATAGTAATTTCAATAAGCCTTTAAGGATGAAGATACATATATAACTCTTGCATTTAGGAGGTTAACATTAGAAAGATATGAGAGTTATCCACATGTGATTTGATGTGTCTACAGTGGCAGTGACACTGCATTGTGTGGGAGAGAGAGGGCATGCGAACGATTTGTGCTTTCTTACATTTAGGTAAAGGCCAAATAAAATTTTATAAAATATTGATATTTTTATTGGCTATATTATGAATCTAAATAAAATCAGTGTACTTGCTCTGCAAATGTAGCTTAAACAGAAGACCCCTGGCTTAACCAGATTTCTGCCCTAAAGTGCCACTTATGTAGAATTTTGAAGCCACCATTGTATGTCTAATGCATAAATTTCTGGACTCCATTTTCAATAAGATATTCAAGAGTTTGTTGGATACAAACTCAATATGTTTTAAAAGGAGGTTATACTTTAATTTACTGTTGGAGAGTATATGTGATAATTCATGAAGACAGTAAGTGATGACCCCCTAAAATTAAAGAGTCAATAGGAGCAGAATAAAAGTAGAACATTATGTGTTTCTGAATTCCAATCTTGTGCCTACCATTTGTAGTAATGGTAAAACTTATAAAATGTCATCAGTTTAAAAATACTTACAGGTGATAATTTTATAGCTACTTTACTGACCAGTTAATAAAAGATAATATTTGTATTTAATCATAACACTATTACTAAACTAGTTTTCTATCTCAATTCCATTTACATCACATTATTTTGCATTTGAGAAAATGAATTTTACATAAAATTAAGTATTATGGGTTAGGAGAAAGGAAACTCCTTAATCTATGGATGAGGAATGATTATTTATTTATATATTATCTTCAGAATTGTATTTTGTGAATTTTTCTTAGAGTGTGATACAATTTTAAATAATAAATATGCAAATTATTTCTTATAAACAAAATATTTATTAGATGGGGTTAAAATTATTAGTGATTACTATAAATATAATTTCAATAATAAACATTTGTGCCAAAATATATCCTATTCTACCTATAATCTTTCAATAAACTCCCTTATACATATACTTGGTCATAATATTTTAGTATCTTTCTTCTCATGGAATGCAAGCAAGCTTCTATCTATGCTGCCACTATAACTGTATAGAAGGGACCCTAGTTTAACAATTATTTTTAATTTTATTGTAAAATATTTGACTTCCATCATTTGAAAATTAGTTTTAACACTACTCTGTGATTACAACTCTTCTTCTATTCTAAAATGTGTGTGTCCCACTGAAACCTAAACATTTCCAATAGTATGCTTATGTGTTTCTTAATAGTATAGGATATGTCTTTTTCATTTTTGGTAACACCTGGCAATATTCTTAGCATCTAATAAGTGCTTTATAGTATTTGTCAACTAATGGAAAAGGGTTCTTTTTTTTAAAAAATAAATTCTCAAGTTTTCTTCTTGTTGTTTCTGTGTATTCTCTGGTGATATAAAAATGTACCCAGTTTAGTAAGGAACAACCTGCTTTGCATTTTTAAACTGAGCCACTCCTAAAAATATTTTAACAAATGTTCCTTTCTTTCTTCTTGATTTAGCTCTAATGTTATCTCTCCTGGGAAGCATATTTAAGTCAGTATCAATCATTCACTTCTAGCAACTCAGCAAGAGTATAATTGGATCTGTATTTTGAACATGATTAATATGGCTTACTCTTTTGGCTTTCTGAGCTATATTTCATTGAGAATCTGACTTTCCAAATTTCATTATGTCTATCCTTAGCATTGACTTAGGAGCCTAGTCCATATATTTGTACATAAGCTGTCTACACAGGAAGAGGATGGAGAAAAAGCCTGTCCCTTTTTTGTGCCGGAGAAATGTGGAAAGGAAAAAAGATAGGCAGGAGAATATGATGAACAGCTATATTCTTTTTATGAGTAAAGATATCACTGGGAGCAGACTGAGGCTTTGACCCCATTCCCATTGGAATTCTGGGTGGAAGGCCCTCATACTTTTCCTGTTACTATTCTGGCTGCGGCTTAGCCACAACAGAGGAATTTTAAAGGTATGACCTGATTTTTTTTTTTTTCTAATACCCTTTCCTGTGTATTATAGGTCCCTGGGAGGCTAAGAGTCTGACTGGTGACATGCCAAGACTTGGCAGTGTGGTGTACTTCTGTGAGTGGACCACTTAAGCTGGTGCTGAATGGGACACTCAGCTTAGTGTTTATAGTGGCAATATGAGTGAAAGTGTGGCGGAACCTGCTAGGGTAACAGTGGGCACCTTGGAGAAGCCAAAATAATAGTTCACAGTTTTCTTGCTCACATTTCAACACTGGAAGACCACAAAGCATCCAGAAACCAGGCAATCAAGGAACATTGCCAGGGGGCTGGAGGAGCCAAACTACCCACTGAAGAAAGCTCCTATCCCTGCCACCCTTACCCCACACCCACATGCCCTATTGGCAAGGAATCTGGGAGGAAATACAAAGGGTGAGAAATCAGAAAAACTGAAAACAGTTTCTTGGAGTTACTAAATATCCCAAATATGTTATCAATTGTCATATTAAACTAAGTTTTAAACTGAATTGGATAATTAGTTAATGCTTTTCCCAATAAAGCAGAGATGGAGCCATTTCAGCTATAAATTAAAAGACCATATCAGCTATAAATTAAAAAAGGAAAATCAATAATTCTATAGGAATTACCCAGTCATATTTTTATTAAAAAAATTGAAATTTATTCTTCCCAAATATTTTAATTTGTACATTTGTTATTTTCACACAGTTCTGGGGGCTGGAAGTCCAAGATTAAGGTGTCAGCAGTGTTGGTTCCTGGTGAGACCTCTCTCCTTGGCTTGCAGATGGCCTCACATGACCTTTTCTCCCTCCATGAACACTTCTGGTGTCTCTTCCTCTTCTTATAAAGACATCAGTATTATTGAATTAGAGCTCCACCCTTATGACCTTAATCAACTTAAAGACCTTAACTCCAAATCACCTGTTTAAAGATCCTAACTCCAATACAGTCACATTGCGGAAAAAGGCTTTAACATATGAATTTGTGGGGAGGTGGAGGCATGATTCACTTCATAGCTGTCTCCATTATATTATTTATCTGAAGACAAGGACTTTGTCATTATATTCCTAATCCTTAGCACGGTAATTGCTTAATAAATAATTAATAGTAATATATGCACAATGCAGTACAATGTGGTGAGTAAAAGCACA
This sequence comes from Miniopterus natalensis, assembly GCF_054644295.1. Classification (NCBI taxonomy): domain Eukaryota; kingdom Metazoa; phylum Chordata; class Mammalia; order Chiroptera; family Miniopteridae; genus Miniopterus; species Miniopterus natalensis. The sequence goes on from NC_142090.1 coordinate 30,788,021, forward strand.
GACTTTTGAGACTTGTGTTCAAGTTCCAGCGATAACTTTTATCCAGACCCAGTTTTAAAATCTGTAAAGTAGGCATAATAATAATGCTTCCCTTTTTAAATTGTTAGATTAAATGGGTGCCTGGTAAATTATAACTGCTCGATAAATGTTAGTTGTGATTGTTGTCATTTAACTGTGATTCACTTAATCAGTCTGCTTTCATTTGCATATCAGCTAAAACCCTCACCTTTCTAGTCTGATAAGCTGGATCAGAGTACCCGAGGCTGCAATCAAAGACTGCAGATATGGGAGAAGTCAGCGTGTCACAGAACTGTCATTCAGGACAGTTTTCTCTAGGGAGTATTTCTGTCTCCTTGGGGATATTTTGGCCCTCCTGATAGGTAATATTCTTAGTGTTTGCAGGCAAAGTTAGGCTGAATTAATTTTAGAACTGACCCACTTACATATATTTAAACTTTAGACTAAGGCAGCTGAACAGCTACGTTGGACAATTTACAAACTGTATTATGGATTATATGGGGCAGGTGACTCTTGAAATAAGACCAAGAAGCTCAAAAGTCCAAGTGAGTGGTTCTTGACATATTCAAAATATCAATTAAATCCTTAACCCTTGGTTGTCTGTTGGAAGTTTAGTAGTTTGGAGGGAGGAGAAAAGAAATCATGCTATAGTCTGGTCAGGGAATCAAAAACAAAACAAAACAAAAAAATCAAATTTAGACTGTCATAGAATTATGAAATAAATAGAAATTTAGACAAGTTTCAACTACACTAAACTGTATTCACTTGCCAAATTTCAATTTTGATATTTAAATTAATTTGGTTAATTTGCAGGCTCCTCATGTTCAAGGAATTGTATAAAACTAATTTTAACTGCAAACAATATTTTTGAAGTCTTTTACCATCTTTTCTGTGAATCTTTAAAAAAAAATCAATTGATTCGACATAAAGTGACATAATATTTAGTATTTATTTTACTCTTACACTTTTATTTAGTCACAACTCTTAGTATGAGTTGGCCATCATTCTTATATTAAAATAATGTTTCTGACCCATTATCAATACAATAGGTTATATGAGTTACATTTTTTAGGTACCAATGATAACTTTGACCTGATTTGAAAACACCTCATTTATTTATTCTTAATTAGGGCCTAGATGAGGATTACAATTCAAGGTGAAGACTTCGGATAAAATGTCAAGTCCCAAAATAGATAGCAAAGGAATTTCTTTCTCATCCTGAGAATAACCTGGAGCACTTTGATGAGAAAAAAATTAAGTCGAACTCTGTAGCAAATATGTTATGGTGGATGAAATCTTGAATGGGAGCAAGAAGCTGAGAGTGAGCTTTGCAGACATGCAGGTTACACTGAATTTTATTACTATTTACTGAGCATCTACTCTGTGTATGACTCAGTGAACATCAATGCTAGAGATACAAAGATGAGTCTCATTTACCATTGAATTCAAAGAAGATAGCAGCATGAGGGAGGAAGAAGGGGAAAAACACCATGTGCCCTGTATGATAAAAGTGATATATGAGGAGTACAGGAAAAGTGCTGATTGAGAATTTAAGGGAGAGAATTTGATTTCAATGGAATATTTTTTAAAAAATCAGTTTAGTGTGAAATAATTTCAAGATATTGTTCTACCATTCCCCCTGGAAAAATTAATATACTGAAAACTATTTAAAAGATTATGGAGTTCTCTTTTATTCTTCATTTAGTTTAAATTATTTTTAAAAATATTTGACACATTTGTAATGTTTCTAAGAGTTATAGACCTTTGCTTCAAAGTCAATTATTTCACTCTTTTTAAATATTGGACAATATTAATTTTGCTATTTAACTTTATGTGCATGGAATTCTATTTCTCTTATATCCACCTCAAGGAAAAGGTTGTGACCATGTGTGCATAGCAAGAGGAGCTATGAACACTGGGTCACACTCAAGTATATATTGGGAAGGAAGTCCTTCTTTCAGTAGATACTGTGCTCCCTCTTGATCAGAGGTTAAAAGACTCATACTAATATTATTCTAGAGGAGATTAAAGGTAGCAGCAGACTAAATGGAAGCTACACTGATACTCTCCCATGACCAAACTGGAATTACAACTACAATATAGAAAAACCATACTGAAAGATCAACTGTAACTGAAGATGAGCTGGAGAGCACCCTCATAACCAAGGAGGAAAAGTGGAGAACACAAAGAGACTGGTAGAAAATGCATAGGCATGAAAGGGCCAGCTTTGCTCCCACATGCAGCAGCTGAAGGTCGAGAGGGATATCTCAGGTGTGGGGGCGTTCCCATTGAGGACTCTGAGGCCTAAAACTAAGGCTGGGTTTCCCAGACAAGAGCACAAGAACTGTGAAAAAAAAATCATGCTATAGTCTGGTCAGGAAATCAAAACAAAATAAAACAAAACAAAAAAAATCAACATAAAATCTGGCTTTGAAAAGCAGGTGGATTTCTATATGCCGAGAAGAGATAGCTGGAAATGCAGGCACCCTCTTAAAGAGCCAACACACAACGTTTCATGTGCAGTCACTCATCTTGGGCTTCAGCACAGGGAGGGCAGAGTGGACTGGAGCTGTGTGAAGAGAATCTAGAGTTGTGAGCTCTGAAGATAGAGCTCAGAGGGCAACCCTCTGGATTCCTGTGCTGAGTCATTCCCCTATACTGCAAAGGACATCTTTCTCAGGCCGACATATACCTCCCAAGCAGCTTTTGCCTGAGGGGGAAGAAATTGTTCCACCCTACTAGAGTTTCTACAACATAAAGCTCATTAAGAAAATCAGAGTAATAAGCCTGCAGGCAGAGGCGGACTTCAGAGTGATCTGAGTCTTTGCTTGATCTGCTCCTGGAACAGGGCCTTGGTAAAGCACACTTTGGTGTGCATCTTGGTCCTGTGAAAACATACCCAGTCCCAACAGAGGAGATCTCAAGCCATGGGTTGTTGATAGCTTCAAACAGGGTACTCAGGGCCAGTCACAAACTGTGCCTGATATTGGCCTGTAGCAGAGACCTTCCAAAAAGACTGAGAGTATTAACAGATCTACCTAATACATAGAAACAAACCCAAATATGCAACCAAAATGTGGAGACAAAAAAGCAAACCCTAAATGAAAGAACAAGAGAAGTCTTCAGAATAAAAGCTAAATGAAACATAGATAAGCAATCTATCAGATATAGAATTTAGAATACTGATTGTAAGGATGCTCAATGGCATGAAAAAAGAGATGGAAACTATAAAAAATGACAAGTCATAAATGAAGAATGACATAGCAGAAATAATAATACATTGGAAGGAATAAACAGTAGATTAGAGGAAGCTGAGGATCAGATCAGCGAATTAGAAGACACGGTAGAAAAAAATCACTCAATGAGAGATCCAAAAAGAAAAAAAAATTAAAAACAAGGGGACAGCTTAATAGAGCTGTGGGACAACATGAAACATAACAATATTCACACATCATAGGAGTGCCAGAAGCGGTGGAAAGTAAGCAAGAGTTAGAGAACCTGTTTGAAGAAATAATGGGAGAAAATTTTCCTAACCTGGTGAAGAAAGAAGTCACACAAGTTCAGGAGTCACAGAGTCTCAAGCAAGAACAATACAAAAAGGCCCACACTCAAACACATCATAATTAAAATGCCAAAAATTCAAGACAGAAACAGAATCTAAAGGCATCAAGAGAAAAGCACTTTGTTACCTACAGAGGAGCTCCCATAAGGCTGTCAGCTGACTTCTCATCATAAACTCTGCAGACCAGAAGAGAATGGCATGAATTATGTAAAATAATTCAAAACAAGGACCTGAAACCAAGACTACTCTATCCAGCATGGCTATCATTCAAAATAGATGGTGAAATAAAGAGCTTCAAAGACAGAAAAAGGCTAAATGAGTTTATCACCACCAAACCAGCATTGCAAGAAATCTTAAAGGTACTGATGTAATTAGAAGTAGAAATAGAAACATAGACTTAAAGAATGAAAATGGCAATAGATAAATATTTATCAATAATGGCCTTAAATGTAAAGGAACAGAACAGAGAACCCAGAAATTGACCCAAGCCATTACATTAAATTAATATTTGAAAAAGGAGGGAAGAACATACAATGCAGCAAATTCAATAAATGGTGTTGGGGAAATTGGACATGTACATGCAAAAAAAAAATAATAATAATAAAACTAGACTACCAACTTACACCACACACAAGAATAAACTCAAAGTGGATAAAAGACTTGAATGTAAGATGTGAAACCATAAAAATCCTAGAAGAAAATGTAGGCAGCAAAATCTCAGACACCTCTTGTAGCAATATGTTTGCAGATACTTCTCTTAGTACAGGAGAAACAAAGGAAAAAATAAACAAAGGGGACTGCATCAAAATAAAAAGCTTCTACACAACAAAAGAAACCATCAATAATATGAAAAGGGAGCCCAATGTATGGGAAAACATATTTGCAAATGATACATCTGATAATGATTTAATATCCAAAATACATAAGGAACTCATACAACTTAACAAAAGGAAGACAAAAAATCCAATTAAAAAATGGGCAAAGTACCTAAATAGACACTTCTCCAAAGAGGACAAACAGATGGTGAAGAGACATATGAAGAAATGCTCAAAATCACTAATCATCAGGTAGATGTAAGTTAAAACCACAATGAGGTATCAGTTCACACATGTCAGAATGGCTATCATCAACAAGTTAACAAACAACAAGTGCTGGCAAGGGTGTGGAGAAAGGAAAACTCTAGTACACTGCTAGTAGGAATATAGACTGGTGCAGCCACTATGGAAATCAGTATGGAGTATACTCAAAAAATTAAAAATTGAATTGCCATTTGACCCAGTGATCCCACCTCTAGGAATATATCCTAAGAAATCTGAAACACCAATAAGAAAGAACTTATACACCCCTATGTTCATAGCAGAATTATTTACAATAGCTAATATCTGAAAACAGCTCAAGAGCCAATCTGTAGATGAGTGGATAATATTCCATGAATACTATACAGCTGTCAAAAAGGGACAGCATGGATGGAACTGGAGAGTATTATGCTAAGTGAAATTAAATTGTCTTCCTGTTTTTTAATTGATTTTTTTTTTTTTGAATCTCTGATTGAGGGCTTTTTTTTCATCCTGTCTTCTAATTCACTGATCTAATCCTTAGCTTCCTCTAATCTGCTATTTATTCTTTTCAATGTATTCTTTATTTCTGCTATGTCATTCTTCATTTCCTTCATAGATTCCATATATTTTTCACACTGTTGAGCATCCTTACCATCAGTATTCTGAACTCCATATCTGATAGATTATTTATCTCTGCTTCACATAGCTCTTCATCTGGAGAATTCTCTTGTTCTTTCATTTGGGGTTTGCTTTTTTGTCTCCACATTTTGGCTGCCTATTTGGGTTTGTTTCTATGTATTAGGTAGATCTTCTAGGACTCTTAGTCTTTTTGGAGGACCTCTGGTGCAGGCCAATGTCAGGTGCAGTTTGTGACTGGCCCTGAGTACCCTGTTTGGAGATATCAACAACCCATGGTTTGAGGTCTCCTTTGCTGGGGCTGAGTGCAGTTGGACAGGACCAAGATGCACACCAAAGTGTGCTTTTCCAAGGCCCAGGTCCAGAAGCAGATAAGGCAAAGACTCAAATCACTCTGAAGTCTGCCTCTGCCTGCAGGCTTATTAATCTGATTCTCTTAATGAGCCTCAGGCTGTAGAAACTCCTCTGGGTAGAGAGAGAGATTTTTCCCACAGGGCGAGACAATTGCTTCCTCCCTAGGCAAAAGCAGCAAAATGTCTGCCTGAGAAAAATGTCTTCTGCAGAATGGGGGAATAATTCAGCACAGGAATCCAGAGGTTTGCCTCTGAGCTCTATCTCCAGAGCTCACAACTCTAGATTCTCTTCACACAGCTCCAGTCCACTCTGCCCTCCCTGTGCTGAAGCCCAAGATGAGTGACTGCACATGAAACGTTGTGTGTTGGCTCTTTAAGAGGGTGCCTGCATTTCCAACCATCTCTTCCTTGCATACAGAAACCCAGACACTTTTAACAGCCAGATGTTATGTGGGCAACTTTACCAGTTCTGGTGCTCTGGACTGAGAAGTCCAGCTGGGGTTTAGGGGCCAGAGTTCTCAATGGGAACCCCCACAGCTGAGATATTCTTCTGGACCTTCAGCTGCTGCCTGTGGAAGGCCAGCCAACCCTTTCACACTTCCTCATTTCTTACTAATATACTTTCTCTCTCAATGGATTTACCTATCTGCACACTGCATAGAAATGAAATCATATAATATGTAGCCTTTTCTTCCTCACTTCTTTTTTTCAGCATATTGTTGTCAAGGTTCATTCATTTTGTAACATGTATCAGTGCTTTATTCCTTTTTATTGCTGAAAGATATTTGATTGTAAGATTATATCACATTTTTTATCCACTCATCTGTTGATGGACACTTGGGTTCTTTCAAACTTGGGCTACCATGAATATGCTGCTATAAGTATTTGTGTATGAGTTTTTGTATTGCTATACATATTTATTTGTCTTGTATACAGGAGTGAAATTCTGGTCCATATGGTAATTCATTTTTAACTATTTGAAGTACTGCCAAACTGTTTTCTAAAGCAGCTTTAACATTTTGTATTCCGATCACAAATGTATAAGGGCATTTCTTTAAAATTTCAACTACACTTGTTATTGTCTGCTTTTTAATTATAGACATTAGAGTGGATATGAAGTGGTATTGTATTGTAGTTTTGATTCATATTTCCCTTTTTTAAATATATCTTTATTGATTTCAGAGAGAAGAAGGGAGAGGGAGAGAGAGGCAGAAACATCAGTGATGAGAGAGTCATTACTGATTGGCTGCCTCCTGCATGTCTCCGACTGGGGATTGAGCCCAGAAGCTGGGCATGTGCCCTAACTGGGAATCAAACTGTGACCTCCTGGATCTTAGGTTGATGCTCAACTGCTGAGCCACATCCATCTGGGCTTAACCATTTTTGAATTGGGTTATTTGTCTTTTTATTGTTGAGTTGTAAATACTTTATATATTCTATGTTTGAGTTTATATCACATATATTATTGGTGAATATTTTCTCTCATTCTGCAAGTAGTCTTCCCTTTTTTAATTATTTTTTTATATCTAAATTTTATTCTGGAATGTAGAACTATTTTACATTAGCATATAGTTGACATACAATATTATTAGTTTCAGGTGCATAACATAGTGGGATTTCACATTTATACACCTTACAAAGTGATCAACACAAAAAGTCCACTATCCATCTATCACTGTACAAACTTATTTTGATTTTATTTACTGTATTTCTTATGCTATATGTTACATTTTCATGACTTATGTTATAAGTTTGTACCTCTTAATCCCCTTCACCTTTTTGCCCAACCCTCTGGCAACTATCAGTTTTCCTGTATCTATGAGTCTGTTTGTTTTGTTTGTTCATTTGTCTAGATTTTTAGATTCCACTCATAAGTGAAACGATAAAGTATTTGTCTTTCTTTGGTTTATTTCACTTAGCATAATACCCACTAGGTCTATCTATGTGGCAAATTACAAGATTTAATTCTTTTTTATGGCTGAGTAATATTCCTTTGTGTGTGTCTGTATGTATACACACACATATACATACATTTATATATACATATATATGTGTGTGTATGTGTACACATTTATATATATATACATATATATTCAACTTCCTTTTTTATCATTCATCTATTGATGAATACCTAGGTTGCTTGGCTGTTGTAAATAATGTGACAGTGAACATAGGGGTCCATATACCTTTTTGAATTAGTGTTTCATTTTCTTCAGATAAGTGCCCAGAAGTGGAATTGTTGAGTCCTTCTTTGTCTCTTATTATAGACTTTGTTTTAAAATCTATTTTGTCTGATATAAGTACTGCTATCCCAACTTCTTTTTTCTTTGTTTCCATTTCCATGAAATATCTTTTCCATCCATTTATTTTGATTCTCTGTGTATTTCAATATGGAGTCCCATGTAGGCAGCACATGTAAGGGTCTTATATTTTTGCTTGTTTGTTTTATCTATTCAGTCACCCTATGTTTTTTTAATGAAATTTTTGTCAATTTACATTTAAAGTAATTATTGATAGGTATGTATTTACTGACATTTTAATTGTTTTCATACTAGATTTATAAGTGATTTATCTACTATCTTTACCATATGTTTGCTTTACTAGTGAGATCCTCTACTTTCATATATTTTCTTCTTTCTAGGTTTGGCCTATTCTTTTCCACTTAAAGAATTTCCTTTAACACTTCTTGTAATCCTGGTTTAGTAGTGATGAACTCCTTTAGCTTTTGCTTGTCTGAGAAAATCTTGATCTCTCCTTCAATTCTGAATGATAACCTTGTGGAGGAGAGTATTTTGGTGGTAGGTTTTCCCTTTCATTACATTGAATATATAATGCCACTCCCTTATGGCCTGCAGGATTTCTGTTGAAAAGTCAGCTAATAATCTTATGGGCATTCCCTTGTATGTAACTAGTTGTTTTTCTCTTGCTGCTTTTAAAACTCTCTCTTTACCCTTGTCTTTTAACAATTTTATTATGTCTTTGTGTGGGTATCCTTTGATTCATCTTGTTTGGGAATCTCTGTGCCTCCTGGACTTGGATGTTTGTTTCATTCACCAGGTTAGGGAAGTTTTAAGCCATTATTTCTTCAAATAGTTTTCTGCCCCTTTCTTTCTGTCTTCTCTTTCTGGAATGCCTATGACAAGAATGTTAGTATGCTTGCTGTTGTCCCAAAGATCCTTTATGCTATCCTCATTCTTTTACATTCTTTTTTCTTTTTGATCTTCCAATTGGGTGATTTCCACTATCCTGTCTTTCTGATTGCTGATCCATTCTTCTGTGTCATCTGATCTGCTGTTGATTCCCTCCAGTGTTGTTTTTTTTTTTTTTTTATTTCAGTTGTTATATTCTTCAGTTCTGATAGGTCCTTTTTAATAATTTTTACTTGTCTGCAGAGTTTGATAAACATTTTTATGACTAATACTCTGAATTCTTCATCTAGTAGATAGCTAACTTCAGTTTCATTTAGTTATTTTTCTGGGATTTTGTCCTGTTTTTCTTTGTTTGTTTTTAAATTTGGAATATACTCTTTTATTTCCTCATTTTGGCTGTTGCTGTTTTTTTTTTAATATATCTTTATTGATTTCAGAGAGAGGAAAGGCGAAGGAGAGAGAGAGATAGAAACGTCAATGATGAGAGAATCATTGATCGAGCCCGCAACCCAGGCATGTGCCCTGACCGGGAATCGAACCCCGATCGCCTGGATCCTAGGTCGATGCTCAACCTCTGAGCCATGCCCGGCCAGGCTGGCTGTTTGTTTTTATGTATTAGGTAGCTCAGTTAAATCTCCTGGTCTTGAAAAAGTGACTCTATTTGGAAGGTGTTCTGTGGGGCCCAGTGGTGAAATCCCCCTTGTCATCAGAGTCAGGTGCTTCACAGGTGTTTTCTGGGTAGGCTAGTGTAGCCTCTTGTTGTGGCTGGGACACAAATTTTACAGGCACCTTGGGAGGTGAGGCTGGTCCCTGGCCTCCTGGGTCTAAGGCCAGGCCACAGCACTTGCAGGCTTACTGTTGTCCAGGGCAAGTCTTTAGTGTGGCTGGCTGTATGGACCAGCCACACAATTTCAGACATGCTGCTGTGTGCTGGTGTTGACTGAGGCTGCCCACTGAGTATGGCAGGCAGGAGCCACTTTAGAGGGGTGCTAGCCTGAGTGAGTTCTCAGGGAAATGCCATGGTGGGGTAAACAGTGTTAGCAAGGTTAATGGAGAATGTCAGAAATGCCACCTGTCAGTGTCAATCCAGCTAGGTTAACGAAAGGGGGAAAATATGACACTCACCAGCACCTCTGACTCCAGGAGAAAGTTCCAATGGATCCCTGTCCCTCCAGAACACACCCAAAAATTAGTCAATGTATCACCTTCATGTATGACCTAAGTGCTTTTCAAACTGCTACCTCTGTGCTGGGACTCAAAAAGAGCACAACCTGGGTTTCCAACAGCCCTTTGGCTCTCTCCAGTGTTAAGCCTTGCTGGTTTTCAAAGCCAGATATAATGAAAGCTCTTCTTCTGGCCAGGTACCCTCTGGCTAGGGCTCTTTCTTTGAGGATGACCTCCATGGTTGTAATATCCTTCCCACTTGTTAGTCACCACATGGGGAGTGGGGGATAGAGTAGGTCCTGAGTAGAACTATTTTCTACCCCTCCTATTCATTTCACAGTAGCTTTTTCTTTATATCCATAGTTGTAGAAAATTTGTTGTGCTAGTCTTCAGGCCATTCTCAAAGATGGCTGTTCTATATGTAGTTGTAGTTTTGGTATCAGTGAAAGGAGGTGAGCTCAGGATCTTCCTACTCCACTATCTTGAACTGGAAGTCAAGAGCCTTTCTCATGAATACCAATACAGATTGTCTGTGAAATGCCTTTCCTTGTGGTTGGTGCACAGTGCCCACAACCAATATATCTCTGGATGGGATCACCCAGACATTCTGCACTTTCTTGATAGTGTCTTTAGGTACACAAAAGCTTAATTTTTATGAAATCAAATATATATATATTTTTTGTCGCTTGTGTTTTTGGTGTCTAGTCTAAGAAACTATTGTCTAAACAGGAGTGGGAACCTTTTTTCTGCCAAGGACCATTTGGAAACTTATAACATCATTCTTGGGCCATAGAAAATTATCAACTTAAAAAATTAGTTATGAAAAAAGCTCCTAGATTTATTTAATTTCAAGTCCTGCCTGTGGTTGAATTGGCAGGGCCAGACCACATGATTTTACAGGCCATATACAGCCTGTGGGCTGGACATACCCCATCCATGGTCTAATACAAACTAATAAAAATTTATGCTTGAGCTCTTAAAATTTAAGTCTTTGATTCCATTTTGAATTAATCTTTGTGTAAAGTTGGAGGTGGAGTCCAACTTAATTCTTTTGCATGTGGATATGCAGTTTGACCAAGATTAAATGTCATACTTAGTGGGGAAATATTGAAATCTATACCCCATAAATGAGAATTTAGCCAGTGATGTTAGTTACAGGTACTACTATCAAACATTTACTAGATTATTCTGCAAGTGCAATAAAGCAAGAAGGTAAAATGACAGATATACAGATGATTAAGAAATAAACTTCCAGGACTCGGAAGATGGCGGCACTGTGAGAAGTGGCAGAGAGCCCCCGCTCCCAGCCACGGGCTCAATTTAATCCTAAAATACTACACAACCAGCTTGAAAAACCCAGAGAAACACACCTGAGTGGACGGAGTGCAAGTGGGGAGCACTAAAGACATATCACGGAGTCCGGTAAGAGAGGGGGGCGTAGGAAGGGGGAGATTCCCTGAAGCCTGTGCTGGGCTCCGAGCCCAGAGGCTTGGAGTCGGCAAAGTTCCCTTCCCTTGGGAGTGCGGACAGCATCCAAAAGCGGGGACCCCCACACCTGGAACGAAGAGGGGAAGGAGCACCCCGCGCACAGGGCAGGGGATCCCAGGGGAGCGTTGAGTCTGGGAGGGGATGGCACCTTCCTAGGAAACAAAACCTCTAGTTGTGGCTGTGACCAGTGTCTGGCACTCGGGGTGCTGAACATAGGGAAGGCTGTCCCAAGGGCTGTGGCACTCAAGTGGCAAGGGACCAGAGGACTGAGCTGAGCAGCCTCACTCGGGGACCCTCTGCCTCCCTGAGGGGCATTGTGTTGAGTCCCAAAAGCACGGACTCTGTGAGGTGTGGGGGAGGGGAGGGGAGGAGCCCTCCCCACCGTAAGCTCTAGGTGCCCAGAGGCTGGGTCCTGCGACCAGCCCTGAGGGGCGCCGTGGTGGCCCATGAAGCCGCCCCAGTTTTGCTGAGACCAGCAGCCCAGGGAGCTGCGCAGAGCTGATTTTGGGTCCCTTCCCGCTGGGTGCCTCAGAGCAAGGGCAGCGGGACCCTGCAGAGCGAACTCTCTGCCTGTGTGTTGTTTTGTGCGTTTGCAAGTTTGATCGTTTACAAGTTCGATCGTTTGCAAGTTTGATCTCGGAACCGGTTCCCATCTTCCCAGCTGGCGTGGCACAGACAGACCAGCAGAGGCTGAGGTGGGGTCTGCACTGGAGATGGTCTGAGGGGTGGGCCTGGTGCGACCAGCCAACCAGACCTGAGCAGGGAGGGGCGGAGCCCACCGGCCTCTCCAGCAGTCAGGAGCACCCCCTCCCAACAGGAAAGGGGTGGGTACCGCTCACTGAAGCCCCAGACATCCCCCAGGGCACAGTCCTGAGGGGGAAGGGAGAGCAGCTCACAGGAGGAATTTATAAGAATAAGACTCTCAGGGACTGTTTGGGAACTGGAGGAAACGCTGAAAACCCCTGCTGGGGGCTGGGCAGGCAAAGGGCTCACCAGAAGGTGTTTTGAATTGGACCCACTGAGCCCAGGCTGCTGAAATGGCCCATACAGAAAAGGCAACAGGCTGAAATCAATCTGAAGCTGCAGCAGACCAGAGACTGGGGGACTAGAATCAGAGGACAGAGAAGGGACTGAGGAGCTGGCAGTGAAGCAGAGACTAACCCCCACAGAATGAGCACCTGACAGCGACACCACTGGAGGGAGTGATACCCTGAGCTACACTAGCCACCCTGCACCCTAAAGACTCTATAGAAAACTCTGCAGTAAGACCAGGCAACTACAGGACTGCAAAATAGCTGACAAGAGCAGGTGGCCCACGGAGAGACTCAGATCAATCATCTACCTAAGGGCACCAGAGCCAAAACTAGACAGCGCCTCACACTGGGGTGATACACAAACACCTCCCAGGAGAACTGAAATCAGCAAACAAAGCAGTGACCCTTAGACAACATAAGTTGCCCAGAAAAAAAAAAGAAAAAAAAACTCACCTGATTGACTACCGTTTTTTTGGTTGTTGTTTTTTCTACTGTTTTTTTTCTTTTGTATGGTTTTGTGTTTTTTTGGTTTTGGGGACTTTTTTGTTTGATTTTTGTTTGTGGGCTCATTTATTTTTTCTCTTTTTTCCTTAAGAAGAAAAGAAAGGAGAGAAAACTTGTTCTTTACTCTTTTTTAAATTTTATAATAATTTTTTTTTCTCTACACTTTTTTTTTTAAACTATTTTTTTTTCTTTTTTTTTTCTTTTTTCTTTTTCTCCTTTTTATAAAACAATTTTGTTTTGCTTTGCTTGTTTTTCAGTTTTGTTTTGAATAGTTGCTTTGTTTTCTTGTATCTTTGCCTCCAATATCAAGACTTTCTTGATATCCCTGCTCAATGACTGGGACTTTATCATTATATCCAAGTTTACTGCTTCCCTCTATAGTTTCCCCCAAATCTCTTACTGGATTCCCTCCCTGCCCGGCTTTATCTCTCTCTCCTCTCAATCCATTGGCATAACGTTTTTCTTCTGTTTCTTTTTTCTTTTTCTACTTTTCTTTCATTCTTTCATTAGGCTCCCTTCTGTCTTCCTGTCTGATTGTTAGTTTCTCCTATTCTCTTTATTGTATTTTTGTTTTCTCATTTTCAACTACTATCCTATTTCTATTCACTCTCTTAATTCTTTGCTGGCCCTTCTTTCAGAATATTTTCTCTGCTTCTATTACCTCCCAGTAGCTTCTCTATTTTTTACATTTTAGTTTATTATTAGTTTCTAAATTTTCACCAGTATCAACAACTATATACATCTCTCTCTCTCTAAGCGTTACTTTTATTTTTTGTTTTTGCTTTCATTAAGCACTTTTTTTCTTTTTTTTTTTTTCTCTCTGTATGTGTGTGTGTGGGGGTGGGAGTGTTGTGTTCTCCCTTCACTCTCCCAGTTCTATTTTCACGTGAGTTATTTTCATTGTTACTGTCAAGATATTTTGTAAAATACCTCCTGTTTCCTGGAATTTTGGTTGTGCATTGGCCTGCCTGGACAGCACCCGTACAACAGCTTACACATCGAGGTTGGGGCTGAGACACAGTTAGCCAACCTGAGAGAAGGGTCCTCCCAAGGACTGAGCAACAACAATCTAGACCCAACCACAACAGGAGAACATAAAGAAACCACAAAAAGGGAACCCACAAGAGGGTCACGACTAGAGCAAAGAGCTCAGAGGTATAAGGAAAACACACCTCTGGGCTCCACTAGATCCACAAGACAAAATCCCATCCCACAAGGCTGGGGGTCATCAAATATATCTAATATATAGATACAAACACTAAGACCTACCAAAATGGGGAGACAGAAACAACCCCCAAATTAAAGACAAGGAAACATTGCCAGAAAAAGACTTTGATGAGATGGAGTTAAGCAAGTTATCAGAAATGGAGTTCAGAGTATGGATGATGAAGATGTTCAAGAACTTAAGAAGACCTTAGATGATAAGATCGAGGACCTTAGTGAAAATATGAAAAAGGAGATACATACCATAAATAAAACTCAGACAGAGATAAAGAATGCTGTATCTGATTTCAAGAATGCACTGGAAGGAATTAAAAGCAGGCTCAATGAAGCAGAAGATAGAATAAGTGACCTAGAAGACAAAGTAGAACAAATCACACAATCAGAGCAGCAAAAAGCAAAAACACTTAAAAAACATGAGGACAGTCAAAGGGAACTTTGGGACAAAATGAAGTGAAACAACATTTGCATTATAGGAGTGCCAGAGGGGGAGGAAAGAGAACAAAGGATAGAGAACTTGGTGGAGGAAATAATCATACAAAAATTCCCTAAGCTGTCGAAGGAGAAAGCCACACCAATTCAGGAAGCACAAAGGGTCCCAAACAAGAGGGATCCAAAGAGACCCACTCCAAGACACATCATAATTAAAATGGCAAATGTCAAGGCCAAAGAGAAAATATTAAGGGCTGCAAGAGAGAGACAAGCAGTGACCTACAAGGGAACCCCCATAAGGCTGACAGCTGATTTCTCAACAGAGACTCTTCAGGCCAGAAGGGAGTGGCATGAAGTTCTGCAAGTAATGAAAAGCAAGAACATGCAACCAAGACTGCTTTATCCAGCAAGGCTATCATTTAAATTTGAAGGTGAAATAAAAAGCTTCCCAGACAAAAAAAGGCTAAAGGAGTTCAGTTCCACAAAACCAACATTGCAAGAAATGTTAAAAGGACTGCTATAAGAAAAAAGAAGGAATAGTGAGAGAAAGGTACATCAGCATAAAGGGGGAAAATGGCATTAAATAAGTTGATATCAATAGTAACCTTAAATGTAAATGGAATAAACGGTCCAATCAAAAGACATAGGGTAGCTGAATGGATAAGAAAACAGTACCCAAAAATATGCTGTCTACAAGAGACCCACCTGAGAGCAAAGGGCTCATACAGGCTAAAAGTGAAGGGGTGGAGTAAAATATTCCATACAAATGGAAAGGAAAAGAAAGCTGGAGTAGCAATGCTTATTTCAGACAAAACACACTTCAAAATAAAGACCATAATGAGAGACAAAGATGGTCACTACATATTACTAAAGGGATAAATCCATCAGGAGGAAATAACCCTTATAAACATTTATGCAACCAATACAAGAGCACCTAAATATATAAAAAATTTCTTGGGGGACTTTAAAGGGGAGATTGACAGCAACACAATTATAGTGGGAGACTTTAATACCCACTGTCAGCACTGGACAGATCATCAAGACAAAAAATCAAGAGGGAATCGCAGACCTTAAATGAATCACTAGACCTAATGGATTTAATTGACATTTACAGAACATTTTATCCCAAAGCAGCAGAATACACATTCTTCTCAAGTGCACATGGAACATTCTCAAAAATAGACCACATGTTAGGGCACAAGGCAAGTCTCTACAAATATAGGAAGGCTGAAATCATAGCAAGCATCTTCTCGGATCACAATGCCATGAAGCTAGAAATCAACCACTATAAAAAAACTCAAAAATATTCAAGCACATGGAGGCTAAATAGCATGTTATTAAACAATGATTGGGTTACAAAGGAGATCAAGGAAGAAATCAAACACTTCATGGAAAGCAACAAAAATGAACAGACAACAACCCAAAACCTATGGGACACGGCGAAAGCAGTCCTGAGAGGAAAATTCATAGCATTAGAGGCCTATCTCAAGAAACAAGAAAAAGATCTAATGAACCATCTAACACAACAACTAAAAGAACTAGAACAAGAACAGCAAGAAAAGTCCCAAGGAAGCAGAAGGAAGGAAATAATAAAAATCAGAGCAGAAATTAATGACATAGAGACTAAAAAAAAATACAAAAAATCAATGAAACCAAGTGCTGGTTCTTTGAAAAGGTAAATAAGATTGATGCACCTTTAGCTAGGCTCACTAAGAAACAAAGAGAGAGGGCCCAATAAATAAAATCAGAAATGAAAGAGGCGGTATAACAACTGACCCAACAGAAATACAAAACATTGTAAGAAAATATTATGAGCAGCTATATGCCAACAAATTGGACAACATGGGGGAAATGGACAAATTCCTAGAAGCATACAACCTTTCAAAGCTGAATCAAGAAGAGGCAGAAAACCTGAATAGGCCAATAACAACTAATGAAATCAAAGCAGTAATCAAAAAACTCCCAGCAAACAAAAGTCCTGGACCAGATGGATTTACAGGCGAGTTCTACCAAAATTCAAAGAAGAATTAACACCTATTCTATTCAAACTATTCCAGAAAATTCAAGAGGAGGGAAAACTCCCAAACTCTTTTTATGAGTCCAGCATCATCCTAATCCCAAAACCACATAAAGATACTACAAAGAAAGAAAATACAGGCCAATATCGCTGATGAACATAGATACTAAAATCCTCACAAAGATACTAGCAAAACGGATCCAGCAATACATTAAAAAGATCATACACCATGACCAAGTGGGATTTACTCCAGGGATGTAAGGCTGAAAGGCTGGTACAACATCCGCAAATCAATAAATGTGATACATCACATAAACAAAATGAAGGACAAAAATCATATGATCATATCAATAGATGCAAAGAAAGCATTTGACAAAATCCAGCACCCATTTCTGATAAAAACTCTCAGCAAAGTGGGAATAGAGGGATCACACCTCAACATAATAAAGGCCATATACGAGAGACATACAGCCAACATCATACTCAATGGGAAAAAACTAAAACTATTTCCATTAAAAACCAGAACAAGACAGGGATGTCCACTTTCACCACTCTTATTCAACATAGTCCTGGAAGTCCTTGCCATAGCCATCAGACAGGAAGGAAACATAAAAGGTATCCAAATTGGAAAGGAGGAAGCAAAACTGTCATTATTTGCAGATGACATGATACTGTACATAGAAAACCCTAGAGACTCCATCAAAGTACTACTAGATTTGATAAACGAATTTGGCAAGGTAGCTGGATACAAAATCAATATCCGGAAATCAGTGGCATTCTTATACACCAACAATGAACTTTCAGAGAGAGAAACTAAAAAAGCAATACCATTTACCATTGCAACTAAAAAAATAAGATACCTAGGAATAAACTTAACCAAGGATGTAAAAGACCTGTACTCAGAAAACTACAAGACACTGAAAAAAGAAATAGAGGAAGATTTAAACAAGTGGAAGAAGATACCATGCTCATGGATTGGAAGAATTAATATCATTAAAATGTCTATACTACCCAAAGCAGTTTATAAATTTAATGCAATTCCTATGAAACTACCAATAGCATATTTCACAGACCTAGAACAAGCATTTCGGAAATTTATATGGAACCAAAAAAGACTCTGAATAGCTGCAGCCATCTTGAGAAAAAAGAACAGAGTGGGAGGGATCACATTACCAGACTTCAAACTGTATTACAAAGCCACTATAAGCAAAACGGCCTGGTATTGGTACAACAACAGGCATATAGATCAATGTAACAGAATAGAGACCCCAGAAATAGACCCATGCCACTATGGTCAGTTAATATTTGACAAAGGAGGCAAGAGTATCCAATGGAGTAATGACAGTCTCTTCAATAAGTGGTGCTGGGAAAATTCGACAGATACATGCAAAAGAATGAAACTAGACCACCAAGTTTCACCATACACAAAAATAAACTCAAAATGGATAAAAGACTCAAATGTAAGTCACGAAACCATAAAAATCCTGGAAGAAAACATAGGCAGTAAAGTCACAGACATCCCACGTAGTGGACTTTTGACTGATACAACTCCTAGGGCAAGAGAAACAAAGAAAAAAATAAACATATGGGACTACGTCAAACTAAAAAGCTTCTGCACACCAAAAGAAAACAGCCTCAAAATACAAAGGAACCCCATGGTCTGGGAAAACATATTTGCCAAAGATGAATCTGATAAAGGGTTAATTTCCAAAGTGTACAAAGAACTCATAGCACTCAGCAAGAGAAAGACAAACAACCCAATTAAGAATGGGCAAAATAGTTAAATAGACACTTCTCCAAAGAGGACATATGGATGGCCAAGAGACACATGAGAAAATGCTCGACGTCACTAATCATCAGAGAGATGCAAATTAAAACCACAATGAGGTATCACTTCACACCTGTCAGAATGGCTGCCATGAACAAATCAACAAACGACATGTGCTGGTGAGGGTGTGGAGAAAGGGGAACCCTAGTACACTGCTGGTGGGAATGCAGACTGGTGCAGCCACTATGGAAAACAGTATGGAGGGTCCTCAAAAAATTAAAAATGGAGCTGCCATTTGACCCAGTGATTCCACTCCTAGGAATGTATCCTAAGAATCCTGAAACATTCACCAGAAAGGATTTATTCACCACACCCTATGTTCATAGCAGCACAGCTTACAATAGCTAAGATCGGGAAACAGCCCAAGTGCCCATCAGTAGATGAGTGGATTAAAAAGCTGTGGGACATTTATACCATGGAATACTACGCAGCTGTAAAGAAGAAGCTCGTATCCTTTGGGACAGTTTGGATGGTCCTGGAGAATATTATGCTAAGTGAAATAAGTCAGGCAGCAAAAGAAAAATATCACATGATCTCGCTTATACGTGGAATCCAAAGAACTTAATAAATTGACTAGCAGAATAGATTCAGTGACATGGAAACATAGTTGAGACTGACCAAAGGTCAGAGAGATGGAGAGGGGTGGGGGGGTGAAGGGGGAGAGAGTAACCAAAGAATTTATGTGCATATATACACAACCCAAGGACACGGACAATGGTGGGGAGAGTGACTTGGGAGGGGGAAGGAACGGGGGGGAATGGGTCATTGCGGAGAAAAAGGGACATTTGTAATACTTTAAACAAAAATAAAAATTATAAAAAAAAAAAAAGAAACTTCCATTGTTCACAGATGGCATCATATTGTACACATAAAGCACAATATAAACTGCAAATAGCTACAATAAATAAATGAATTTAGTAAGATCACTAGATACTAGGTCAGTATACAAGAATCAATTGTATTCCTATACATCAACAGAAAGAAAAATAGAAAATAAAATGTTTAAAATTACAGTATTTACACTTGCATAACAATCAAATATCAATAAATGAATCTAATGTTATATGTGAAAGGAATTCTCACTGAAAACTCCAAAATGTTATTAAGAAAATCTATAAAGAGCTTAAAATGAAGGTTATATGATGTTTACAGGTTGGAAAACTCAATATTGTAAACATGTCAATTCTCTTCAAATAATCTATAGACTCAATTCATTCCAAATCACATCCTAGAAGAATTTGTTGAGAAAATTAACAAGCTGATTTCAAAATTTAAATGGAATTGCATAGGGAAAAAAACATTTGGAAGGCAAACAGTTGGGAGTTTAGATAATATGAAGATTCACAATAAATATACTATAATTAAAATGTGATATTAGCACAAAAATGGTAACAACTGACCAGAGAGTTCAGAAACAAGTCTCACACATGTGGTCATTAATTTTATTACAAAGGTGACACAACAGTGTAGGGAGAAAAAAAATTTCTTTTTAGTGATGCTTGTTGCACTGGACATTCTTATGTTACAAAATACATTTTGATTCTTCTACCTCTTATTATATCCACAAATCAATCCAGATGGACTGTAAATTGTAATGTGAAAGCTAGAAAAGATTTATCTAAAAGACTGTCAAATGGACTCTACTAAAAATAAATTTTAGTTATGAAAAGACACCATTAAAAATGAAAAGCAAGTGACATAATTGGAGAAATATAGACCTGCACAAAAGACTCATTTTCTATATATCTATCATCTATTTATCTATAATCTATCTATCATCTATGTGACTTAAACAGTCACTTCACAAAAGCAGACATCCAAATGGCCAAAAGAAAGAGGATGCTTAACTTTATCAGACATCAAAATAACTGAAATGAGAGCCACAGTAAGATATCATCCTACAATTATCAGAGTGACAAATAAAACTACTGACAATAGTATGTTCTTGCTAGAATGTGAAGCAACTCAAACTCTAACTCTCATATAATACTGTTTGGGAGTGTATATTTGTTATAATACTGTGGAAAACCAGTAATATCTATTAAAGCTGAATATGCACATACCTTCTGATCCAGAAAGTACCTGGGAACAAACTCCTGGGCATATAACTACAGAAATACATATAATCCTGTGCACCAGATTACATATAGAAAAATATTCTTAGCAAAACTGTCTTTAATGGTTCACATCTAGAAACAGTGTTTCAACAGTAGAATGAATAACTTCTGATTTATTCATAAAATTATTATACAGTAAAGAGAATGTATAAATCTCACAAACATATTAAATAAAAGAAGATAGACACCAACGAGTTTGGTTCCTTTTAAATTAAGTTAAAAAACAAAACAAAAACAAAACGGAAAAACTAAACAGTGGTGATAGGAATCAAGATAGTGGTTACTTTTGAGAGGTAGCTTCTGGGATGGGTTTGAGATTAATTTTGGACTTTAGTGCTGGTGATCTATTTACTTGAGCCAGTTAGTGGTTAAACTGCTAAGTTCACTTTAGGGAAAATTCAGTGACCTGTATACTTCGTGGTTTGTGAACTTTTCTGTATGAATGTAATACTTTAAATATTTTGCTTCACTTGACACAAATTTTTATGAAAACTTTGGTTAATAGAGTAAGTTCTTGTGAAGATATCAAATACTACTTCTGAACAAAAATAAAAATAAGAAACTAGGTGTAGGAGAAAGGATGTCAAGATCGTAGCTCACAGGGGCTGACAGACGTGAGAGTGTGTGTGGGTGTGAGTGTGGGGGGCATCTGTCAGCCAGTGTGGGAGCTCTTTGGGGATGCAGGAGCTCTAGCAGAGGAATTGTCTCAGCTGCAGTGCTGCTGAAAGGGAGCTTCTCTCAGATTGAGAGTGGAGAGTGCACCATATTGGAGGATACAGCCTCCCTGAGATCACTGATGGGCACACCACTTCCCTAACACTGCACTCACAGCCAGCCTACCTGCCTCCTTGATGGAGTCATGCCTCCCTGACTCAGTGCACAGACCTGGTACACAAAGCTGGCTGACTTGACTGCCACCTTGAGCAGTCATGCTGCAAGCCTGCCTGTCTGCCTTCTTGATGAAGTTGTTCAGCTAACCTGCCTGCTTCCCTGCCAGCAGCACCTCCCTAATGGGGTGCCTACAGCCATCCAGCATGTCTGCCTGCCTACCTCCTCAACAGGGACACATGATGGTCCACCTGCCTCCTTGATTTCATACTCACAGACTCCCTGCCTGCCTTGCCTTCTTGACAAAACCTGCCAGGCCTGAATGCAGGCCTTCATGACTCTTAGACAAGGAGCAACCTGGCCTACAGCCTTGATGTGCTACACCTGGCCTGCTATTATCACCAAACACCTACCAAACACACAGACCTGCCATCAGGACTTGACTGATGAACCCCAAGGCCTGGGACTACCAGAAACAAAGCCCCATTCATGCCCAGTACCTTTGACCTGGTACTCTGGGACAACCAGCACAATAAAATGGGGAGACAAAGAAACAACACTCAAATGAAAGAAGAGGAGAAATCACCAGAAAAAGAACTAGATGAAATAAAGGTAAGAAATTTATCAGATATAGAGTTCAAATAATGACTATAAGGATGCTCAAGCAAATTTATGAAAACTTCAAAAGCCTGCATAAGAATCAACTGGAAATGAAGAATGACATAACTTAAATAAAGAATACACTGGAAGGGATAAACAGATTAGAACCTGAGGACAGAATCAGCTTATTAGAAGACAGAGTAGAATAAAAAACAATCAGAGCAGCAATTAGAAAAAAATATTGAAAAGCAGGAAGACAGTTTAAGAAAGCTTTGAGACAATGTGAAATATAATAATGTTTGAATATAGAGGTACTATAAGGAGAAGAATCCAAACAAGGATTAAGGAATGGGTTTGAAAAAATAAGGATAGAAAACTTCCCTAACTTGGTGAAGGAAAAAGTCACTCAAGTTCATGAAACACAGGGAGTCACAATCAAGATGAACCCCAAAAGACCCACACCTAGACACAACATAATTAAAATGGCAGACATTAAAGACAAAGAAAAAAATCTTAAAAGCAGCAAGAGAGAGACAAAGTTACCTACATAGGAACACACATTAGATTTACAGTTGATTTCTCAACAGGAACACTTCAGGCCAAAAGGGAGTGGCATGGAGTATTCAAAGTAATGAAAAATAAGGGAATGAACCCAAGAATACTTTATCCAGCAAGGCTATCATTCAAAATTGAAGGTGAAATAAAAAGTCTCATGGACAAAAAAAGGCTCAAAGATTTCATTACTACCAAACCAGCACTACAGAATGCTAAAAGGACTGGTGGAAGAAGAAGAAGAAGAAGAAGAAGAAGAAGAAGAAGAAGAAGAAGAAGGAGGAGGAGGAGGAGGAGGAGGAGGAGGAGGAGGAGGAGGAGGAGGAGGAGGAGAAGAAATGTACAGAAAGAGAAGAACACAGACATAAAGAAAGAATGGCAATAAATAAGTACTAATCAATAATAACATTAAATGTAAATGGCTTAAATGCTCCAATCAAAAGACACAGGGCCGCTGAATGGATAAGAAAACATGACCCATATATGCTGCCTACAAGAGACCCTCCTCAGAACAAAGTACTCACACAAGATAAGAGTGAAGGGATGGAAAAAGTTTTTCATGCAAATGGAATGAAAAAAAAGCAGGGGTAGCAATACTCATATTAGACAAAATACACTTCAAAATGAAGATCATAATGAGACACAATGAAGGTCACTACATAATTCAAAAAGGATTGATCCAACAAGAGGATATAACTCTGATGAACATATATGCACCCAATATAGGAGCACCCAAATATATAAAATAAAACTTCTAGAGGACTTTAGGAGAGAGACTGACAGAAGCACAATAATAGTAGGAGACTTTAACACCCCAGTAACATCACTGGATAGATCTTCCAGACAAAAAAAATCAACAAGGACACAGCGATACTAAATGACAGATGAGATAAGATGGAATTAACATTTACAGAACATTCCACCCCAAAGATACAGAATATACATTCTTCTCAAGTGCACATGGGACATTCTCAAAGATAGACCACATGTTAGGACACAAAACAAGTCTCTACAAGTTCAAGAAGATTGAAATCATATCAAGCATTGTCTCAGGTCACAATGGCATGAATTTAGAAATTAACTACAATAAAAACATTTAAAAAACATTCAAACACATGGAGGCTAAATAATGTTATTAAGCAATGAGTGGGTTACTAAAGATCATGGAAGAAATCAAAAAATTCTTGGAAGAAAATGAAAATGAACGCACAGCAATTCAAAATCTATGGGACACAATGAAAGCAGTCCTGAGAGGGAAATTCATAGCACTACAGGCCTACCTCAAAAACAAAGAAAAGTTTGAATAAATTATCTAACCCTAAAACTTAACGACTTAGAAAGAGAACAACAAGAAAAGCCTAAAGTAGTAGGAAATAAACAGTAAAGATCAGAGTGGAAGTAAATGACATAGAGACTAAAACAAACAAACAAACAAACAAAAAAAAACATACAAAAGATCAATGAAACCAAGAGCTGGTTCTTTGAAAAGATAAACAATATTGATACACATTTAGCCAGTCTTACCAAGGAGCAAAGAGAGAGGATCCAAATGATAAAATCAGAAATGAAAGAGGCAATGTAACAACTGACCCAGCAGAAATACAAAGCAATGTCAGAAAATACTATGAGCAACTATATTTCAACGAACTGGACAACCTGGGTAAAATGGACAAATTCCTAGAAGTATAAAATCTTCCAAATCTGAATCAGGAAGAATCAGGAAACCTGAATAGGCTGATAACAACTAATCAAATTGAAGCAGTAATAAAAAAAAACTCCCAATGAACAAAAGTCCAGGACCAGATGGATTTACAAGCTAGTTTTAGCAAACATTCAAAGAAGAAGTAACACCCATTCTCCTCAAACTATTCCAGAAAATTCAAGAGGAGGGAAGACTCCCAAGCTCTTTTTATGAGGTCAGCATCATTCTGATGCCAAAACCAGATAAAGACACTACAAAGAAAGAAAATCGCAGACCAATATCCTTAACGAATATAGATGCTAAAAACCTCAAAATATTAGCAAACAGGATACAGCAATATATTAAAAAAGATTATACACCATGATCAAGTGGGATTTATCCCAGCAATGCAAAGCTCATATAATATTTACAAATCAATAAATGTGACACATCGTATAAACAAAATGAAGAACAGAAATCATATGATCATATCAATAGATGCAGAAAAAAACATTTGACAAAATCCAGCACCCTCTTTTGATAAAAACTCTCAGCAAAGTGGGAATAGAGGGATCATACCTCAACATAATAAAGGCCATATATGACAAACGTACAGCCAACATCATACTCAATGAGCAAAAACTATTTGCCCATTTCTTTTAAAAATGGGAACAAGATAGGGATGTCCCCTTTAACCACTATTATTCAACATAGTACTGAAAGTCCTTGCCACACCCATCAGACAGGAAAAAACATAAATGGCATCCAAATTAGAAAGGAGGAAGTGAAACTGTCATTATTTGCAGATGACATGATATTGTTCATAGAAAACCCTAAAGACTCCATCAAAGTACTACTAGGTTTGATAAATGAATTTGGCAAGGTAGCTGGATACAAAATTAACATCTGAAAATTGACAGCATTTTTACACACCAACAATGAACTCTCAGAAAGAGAACCTAACACAGCAATACCACTTACCATTGCAACTAAAAAAATAAGATACCTAGAAATAAAGATCTGTACTCAGAACACTACAGGACACTGAAAAAAGAAATAGAAGAATATAAACAAGTGGAAGAATATACCATGTTCATTGATTGGAAGAATTAATATCATTAAAATGTTCATACTCACCAAAAGCAATCTATAAACTCAGTGCAATTCCTGTTAAAATATCAACAACCTATTTCACAGAGCTAGATCATATATTCCAAATATTTACATGGAACCAAAAAAGACCCTAAATACCTGCAGCCATCTTGAGAAAGAAGAAAAGACTTAGAAGGATCACTTTACTAGGTATCAAACTGTACTACAAACCATTGTAATCAAAACAGCTTGGTATTGGTACAACAGACATATAGATCAGTGGTACAGAGCACAGAATCCAGAAATAGACCCATGCTATATGGTCAGTTAATATTTGACAAAGGAGGCAAGAGCATACAATGGAGTAAAGACAGCCTTTTCAATAAATGATGTTGGAAGAATTGGACAGATACATGCAAAAAAATGAAATGAAACCACCAACTTACTCCATACAGAAGAATAAATTCAAAATGGGTAAAAGACTTAAATGTAAGTCACAAAACCATAAAAATCCTGGAAGAAAATATAGGCAGTAAAGTCACAGACATCTCACGTAGTGAAATTTTAAACAAGACATCTCCTAGGGCAAGAGACACAAAGGACAAAATAAACAAATGGGACTACATCAAACTAAAAAGCTTCTACACAGCAAAAGAAAACATCCTCAAAATACAAAGGAATCCCATGGTATGAGAGAACATATTTTCCAAGGATATATCTGCTACAAGGCTAATTTCCAAAGTGTACAAAGAACTCATACAACTCAACAAGAGAAAGACAAACAATCCAATTAAAAATGGGCAAAGTACCTGAATAGGCACTTCTCCAAAGAGGAAATAAAGGTACCCAAGAGGCATAAGAAAAATTACTCAAATTTACTAATCATTAGAAAGGTGCAAATTAAAACCACAATGTGGTATCACTTCACACCTGTAAGAATGGCTATCATCAACAAATCTACAAATGACACGTGCTAGCAATGATGTGGAGAAAGGGGAATCCTGGTACACTGTTCTGGAATGCAGACTGGTACAGCTAATATGGAAAACAGTATGGAGGTTCCTCAAAAAATTAAAAATGGATCTGCCTTTGACTCAATGATCCCACTTCTAGGAATATAGCCTAAGAATCCTGAAACACTAATCAGGAAGAATATATGCACCCTTATGTACATATCAGCACAATTTATAATAGCTAAGATCCGGAAACAGCCCAAGTGCCCATCAGTAGATGAGTGGATAAAAAAGCTGTGGTACATTTACACCATGGAATACTAGGCAGCTGTAAAGAAGAAGGATCTCGTACCCTTTGGGACACTATGAATGGACCTGGAGAATATTATTCTAAGCAAAATAATCCAGGCAGAGAACAAACATCACATGATCTCACTTATATGCGGAATCTAAAGAACATAATAAACTAATGAATAAAATAGATTCAGTGACATAGAAGCATGGAACAGACTGGCAAATCTCAGAGGGATGTTGGGAATGGGTGGGTGGGGAGAGATTAACCAAATAATTTATATGCATATATACATAACCCATGGACACAGGCAATAGTGTGGTGAAGACCTGGGTCAGGGAGTGGGTGGGGGTGGAAGGGGGCATCTGTAATATTTTCAACCATAAAGATAAATTCACGAGACATATCAGGATGGCAGTGTAAGTAAAAGCTGCACTTGCCACCTCCCGCAACCACATCAAAATTACAACTACAGAACCACCATCACTCAGAACCTCCTGAAATCTGGCTGAACAGAAGCCCTACAACCAGGGAACTGAAGAAGCACCAAGACGGTAGGAAGTGCGGAGACATGGGTGGATTGGGGCTGAATTGAGGAGACACGGCCATGATCCCACACCTGGTGCTTCCATTTAAACCCCTGGAGGGAATCTCAACCGTGGGGGTTTCTTGGAGGGGTGAGGGGTCCCAGCCCCACAGCAGGCCCCCAGCCCAGGGCTCCAGAGCCAGGAAGAGAAGTCCCTATAATTCTGGGCTGTGAAACTAGTGGGGACTGCGGTTGAGGGTTTGGAGGCTGAGGGAGCCCCAGGCTTTCCTCTTAAAAAGCCCATGCATGGCCTCACTCAGATGTGCTCCCTCTGAGCCCCAGTGCCAGGCAGCAGCTTGAAAGAAACCTGGGACACTTGGGGAGGAACTAACCTTCCTGAGATTGGGGCGAGAGGTGGAGGGGCAGCTTTCTCCCAGGCAGAAAAGCTGGCAGAGGCCATTGCTCCTTTGGAGTGACCTCCCCCCGAAACACAGAGGGCAGGGAGGTGCCATATTTAAATCACCAGCACCTGACTCACACCTTTGGCCCTGCCCCATGATTCCTGGAGGCCCCATCCCTCCCCACCTGTAAGCTCATCTAGGTCATTTCCAGGGGCTTTTCTGTGCCAGTGACCTCTTGAGTCCCATGCTTAGGACTTTCCTAAAATCTCTCAAACAAGCAGCAGCATGCCCCATATGGCTTGATAAGTAGCCCCAGGCCTGACACTAATGGCATCCTGCACTGGTTCATAGTTTGGCCTCTCCTGGACACCTCTAAGCCCAGCACAAATAGCAGCCAACTACGGTTTGCTGTGTAGCTCATGCTGGGTGGCCCTGGGCAAGGCACTGGCAGAGGCTGACTTTGCATCTCCAGGGAGGCCCCAGAGACTGCACCTGATGGTCAGACTTGGCCACGCTGGATTACAACCCTACCACATCCACCAGTGACACACTCAAGGGGCAGACTGGGTGAACACCAAAGCCCCACTGAAGTAAATCCTGCTCCATAGGGGTGTCTCCAGCACAGCAGCTCTTTGGCTGTAGTTGCAGCTGGTTCTCACAGCCAACTGGCCAGCAACCAAGGCTCAACTACAACAGGAGAGTGCACACAACCCACACAGGGGAGCACCTAAAAGGCCCAGCTCAGGTGACTGGGAAGGCTAAGCCACTGGACCCTACAGGACACCTAATACACAAAGCCACTCTACAAATTCCAGGAGACATAGCAGCTCTACCTAATACATAGAAACAAACACCTGGAAGCAGCCAAAATGTGGAGGCAAAGAAACATGCCACAAAGGAAAGAACAGAAGAAATCTCTAGAAGAGGAACTAAATGAAATGGATACAAGCAAGGTAACAGATACTGAGTTCAGAATTTTATTTATAAGGATGTTTAAGCATACTACTAGGGAAATAACTGAGAAAATCGATAACATAATAAAGTGCCAATTTGAAATGAAGGCTACATGAACTGAAATGAAGAATAATTTACAGGGAGTCAACAGTAGAGGACACTGAGATCCAAATCAGCAATTTGGAACATGAGGAAACAAAAAGCACCCAACCAGAAGAGCAAAAAGAAAAAAGAATCCAGAAATATGAAAATAGTACATGGAGACTCTGGGACAACTTCAAGAGGCCCAACATTCGTATTACTGGGGTGCCAGAAGGGAAAGGATGAGACCAAGAAATTGAAAACCTATTTGAAAAAATAATTACAGAAAACTTCCCCTACCTGGGGAAAGAAATCGACTTACAAGTCCAGGAAGCACAGAGGACCCCAAACTAGAGGAACCCAAAGAGGCCCACAGCAAGACACATCATAATTAAAATCCCTAAGGTTAAAGACAAAGAGAGAATCTTAAAAGCAACAAGAGAAAAGCAGTTAGTTACCTCCAAGGGAGCACCCATATTACTGTCAGCTGATTTCTCAACAGAAACCTTGTAGGCCAGAAGGGAGTGGCAAGAAATATTCAAAGTGATGAAAAACATGGAACTACAACCAAGATTGCTCTACCCAGCAAAGCTATCATTTAGAACTGAAGGTCATATAAAGAGGTTCACAAATAAGAAAAAGCTAAAGGAGTTCATCACCACCAGACAGTACTACAGGAAATGTTGAAGGGTCTTCTTTAAGAAGC
Organism: Miniopterus natalensis; assembly: GCF_054644295.1. Classification (NCBI taxonomy): domain Eukaryota; kingdom Metazoa; phylum Chordata; class Mammalia; order Chiroptera; family Miniopteridae; genus Miniopterus; species Miniopterus natalensis. Next base: position 30,817,268 of record NC_142090.1, read on the forward strand.
TAATGAAAAAAAGAATCTGTTGAATTAAATAGATCCAGAGTCATTGACACAGGCAACAGATGATCATATTTCAGAGGAAAGAGGGAAGGGGGGGTGGAGGGTGGGAAGAGATTAACCAAAGAAGTTATATGCATGTATGCATAACCCATGGACATAGTCAATAATGGGGTGAAGGCCTGGGGAGGGGGTGGGAGCGAAGTGGAGGGTGTCAATTGGGGAAAAAAAATGGGACACCTGTAATACTCTCAACAATAAAGATAAATTAAAAAAAAACAAAAGATAAATTCACAAAAAATGAACCTAATATAAATTAGATTGTGGGACAAAATAAGAGATTTTTATAATCTTTTCAAAAGTGTAATGTGTTGCCTTACAAAGCAGTGAGTTTGCTATCACTGGATTTATCCCAGGAAAAGATGAAAGCATCCTATTAATAAATATTTAGTGGAATCTTTAAAAGATGGTGGTTGGACAAAATGACTTCCAGGGAACTTTCCAACCCAGGATAATATAATTTTAACCTTGTATTGAGCAAATAGAAACTCCCAAATCAGGTACACTGATCAATTTGTCAAACTTTTATCAGTGAACAAATCATTTAAACTTTCAAGGTGATTTCACTGAAAGAACATATATTTCTCATTTTTTAAATATTTTTGAAGTTTTGTTATATGATTTAAAAATATATATGATAAGCTATTGGGTTAAGAAAGAAATTATGCTTAGATTTTTTTCTATTTTTAATAAAAATCTAAAATATTTCAAAAATACTGTATTGGTAAAATATGATTTGCCATTGGAAAACAAAATTATGCTAAATATATCTATTCACTGAACTAAGAGTGGCTTATGAAAAATTAAGTAAATTCAATTTGTCACCTAAATAGTCACATTATATATGCATAATATGTGTACTGTTCACATAAACATCATCATGTATTTTTCATATTACATAGTAAAGAGATTTTAATGATGTATACCAATTGAATTTGGGCTGAACTTTAGGTCCATAAAAGGGGCAGATTGACACATATTTTATTTTTAATTTACAGGGCCAGCAACTCCTGATTGTCAAATAATTATTTGTACGTATAAATAATTGTTAAATTTTTGGTTCAGGGACTCTGGATGAAAATTTTGCATACTCAACACAGTAAAATTTAGGCATGAACAAATTTAACATATGACTTTAGAGAATTTCCAGACCATATTTTTCTATCCACATACCCTACAGGGTCCATATATCAGATGTTACAAACTCCTGACCTGGTAAACTAATATAATATAAAAGTTGAGACAACTAAGTACTACTAACAATGTTGCTGGCTTTGTTATAATATTAATCACTATTAGGCATCCTATCCTGCATGGCAAATTCAGCTTAAGATTCTTTGTCATTGCAGAGGCATTAAGTATTTATCATCACCCAAAACTATGCCAAGCATTACATAAATCGTATATATCTTTGAAACTTTGTAAAAATTCATAGTTAATGCTGAATTTTTGCCTATATTAACCCAAATGACAGAAGACCTATAAGAAAATAAGTCCCATATATTACAATACTAGCCAGTAAGTAGAGTAGATGAAAATATATTTTGTGCATGCTTATTAATATAAAGATCCCATAGTAAAATCCCAGAAACACTTAGTTTTACAAAATCAAATATTATTTCCTTCCTTGCCTTATATTGTTTTATCCAATCTTAAACCATTTATCAAATTCAATAACAAGAAAGGACTAATATGGAGTGAAGAAGTCTTATATTGATCTGAACTCATGGTGACTCAGTGCAAAGAAAATATATGCCTTAAAATAGTATAGTATAAAACTAATATTAAACAAGTAATGCAATTTTTTCTTCTGCTGTTATCTGGATGTGCACATACATTGGTATTTACACTTTGTTTAGTGGAAAATATCTTGCAAAGAACAAAGTGTTCTGCTTAACAAAATATTTTGGCAGATGGAGAATTGTCATATATACAACACACATGAATAGTAGTTTCGTAATACTTGAAGATCTTACATTATAAATATCAATTTTTACTATGCTGCAGAAATACAGAAACAGTAACAACAGTATAGTTAATAGAATAGCAGGAAGATCATGCCTACGTTAAATTCGATCATTCTGTCTGTCACCACCTGCTCATCCATTTATCCATGCATACATCCATTTTACATACTAGAGAAACCATGGGAAGAAAATGGTTACACATGGAACTTTCACAAATGTAAGAAATAGGTCTTTTAAATAACTATACTAGATAGTTTATGGGCTGTAAAAAATTGACATTTAAAATTGTACAAGGATAACTTTATATATTGTGATGTGATTACCACCGTAGCATTAGCTAACAACTCTATCACATCACATATTTTAGATAATGAAATTTTAAGTGATATATTTTCTTGTGCATTTTTAACTATCATAGTTTTAATTGATATTTGTATATTTTTATTGTTTTGAAAACTTTCCATGTATTAACTCCTTTGATCCTTGTAACAACTCTTGGAAGTACAAACTATTAGTATTCCTATAGCACAAATGGGGAAATAAAAGCACATAAAGGCTAAGTAGTTACCTAAAGTTACTCAACTAATAAATAAAAGCATGATTTGAACATATGCAGTACATCTCCAGACCCTGTATTCTCAAAACCTACAGCTGTATTGTCTCTCAATAATGGAGGTATGTTAATCAACAATATAGCAATATTAACATCAGCAAGAATGACAGTAATAACATACATTTTTTATTGTTTATATAGATTAGTCACTATTGACAACTTCTCATACACATGTTCTAGTTTAATCCTTACAACAACCCATTGACTTAAGTATTATTGTGCTCTATTCATAGAATGAAAAATGAGGCACAGAGTAGTTACGTATCTTATTCAAGCTTGTGAGAAAAACAGCAGGCATTTGACCCATCTGTTTGACTCCAAAACTCTTAAATATTTTATTAAACTTCCTCTATTTAAATATGTTTAATGAAACAAAATTTGTGTCTGGAAAATATGACAAATATATTTAAAATGAATCCAAATAAACATCTAAAATTTAAGTATTGGAAATTATATCTTAAAATCTTAATACTGTTTTAAATAATCTTTTGATAATTCACAGTAATATGATCAAAAAAGCCTTAGATTTTGTTTTTTTCTTGTCTAAAGCAGTGATTCTAGGTGAAGGCTATCTATATCATACAAAGGGATACTGCACTCTGAGACGGACTCCTAAGTGTTCCTCAGCTGATACCCTCACCTACAGTGACAATGCGGTATAAAAAATGAGCCACTTGTGGGTTTGAGTCTCAGCCTTTCCTCATTTGCGTCTGGTGGGCTCACCTGTCTCTAATGTCCTCCGGCAGCGAGGCTGGGGAAGGGGCTGGAGGGGGCTGCTGACCGCTGCCTTTGAGCTGTGCTCCGGGCGGCGGCCAGGTCGGCGGGCGAGGCCGGGCTGAGGGCGGAGCTGGGGGGCAGGGGGCCGGGGGGTTGGGGGGCGACTCTGTGGCGGCCCATGGTATGTGCATGTGCACAGTGATTTGGCAAAGGACTAGAAAATGAAGTTGAAAGGCCGGAAGAAAACACCACCGCTAATAATCCTCCATCTGGAACTGAAGAGGAAACTCCTGACAACCGCGTAACTAAACCGAAAGTGACTGAGACTGAAGGTGACAGTGACAGTGACAAGGAGGAGGATGTTCGCATCACTACAGGAGACATTAAAACGGGAGCACCAAGTATGGGAGTTATGGTACAGCGCCTGTAAATCTTAACATCAAGGCAGGAGGAAGAGTTTATCGACCTACAGGAACAGAAGTCAAAGGGTAACCGAGCCCCGCGGAGCCTTCCTGGAGCCCGCGCTCGGAGGTGGATTTGGACTCTTCTGAAGATAAACCATGAGGTAAACCTGGTGCTGATCTTTCTCATTATTTTAATTACAGGCTTAATGAAGATGCCAGGAAAGCTAACTGTGAAAAACAGAAGAGGATACGAATGAGACTTGAAGTTATACCAGTTATCTCTACTACAAATAAAATTACTGCCGAAGACTGTCCCACGGAGGCTCCACCAGGTGCAGAGATCCAGGCGGCAGATTCGGTCCCTCTAAGGGACAGCAGGGAAGAACTGGGAATCCGGAGAAGGAAGCAGCACGTCCATCTGCAGAAGCTGAGTTTACTTCTCCTCTGTTCAAGACTGGACTCCTGCCAAGCAGAAACAGCACCTCTTCTCAGTCTCAGACAAGTTCTGCCTCCAGAAAAGCCAATTCAAGCGTTGGGAAGTGGCAGGATTGACACTGGAGGGCCAATCACCTGATCTAAGGAGATTACCTGGGGCAACTGATTTTATTGGTCAAACTATAACCATCAGCCAAGCTGAAGGAAGGCGACGGGCAGAGGAAAACAGCAACATACAGGTCCTTTCTGAAAGATTTGCTACTGAAGTAGACAATAATTTTAGCAAACCACCTCCATTTTTCCCTCTGGGAGGTCCTCCCACCCACCTCCCACCTGCTCCATTTCTTCCACTGTCAGCACTGCTCCACCTCTGATTCCACCACCAGGTATTCCAATAACTGTACCACCTCCAGGTTTTCCTCCTCCACCAGGTGCTCCACCTCCATCTCTTATTCCAAGACTAAAAAGTAAACATTCCCCTGGTTATGATAATCATTCTGGATGTGCTTTTCCATACTGCAATGTTGCCTTTCCCCACCTTCCTGGTTCTGCTCCTTCATGGCCTAGTCTCGTGGACAACAGCAAGCAGTGGGACTACTATGCAAGAAGAGAGAAAGACAGAGATATAGACAGAGATAGATATAGAGATGATATAGAGACAGAGATAGATAGAAATTAGAGAGAGAGAGAGAGAGAGATGATAGAGATATAGAGATAGAGATGATAGATACCGAGACCTAGAAAGCACACCAGAGAGAAGGAGCGGGAACGTGATCACAAGTCCTACACCAAGTGTTTTCAACAGTGATGAAGAACGATACAGATACAGGGAGTATGCAGAAAGAGGCTATGAACATCACAAAGCAAGTCGAGAGAAAGAAGAACGATATAGAGAAAGATAGCACAGAGAGAAAGAAGAAACCAGGCACCAGGCACAAGTCGACTCGAAGTAATAGATGTCGCCATGATAGTGAAGAAGGAGACAGTCATAGGAGACACAAGCACAAAAAATCTAAAAGAAGCAAAGAAGATGCAGGGAAGATGGTGGCACTGTGAGAAGCAGCAGAGAGCCCCCGCTCCCAGCCATGGACTCGATTTACTCCTAAAGTCCTACACAATCAGCTTGAAAAAACCAGAGAAACACACCTGAGTGGACGGAGTGCAAGTGGGGAACACTAAAGACACATCACCGAGTCCGGTAAGCGGGGGGGGGGGGGGGGGGGGGGGGGTAGGAAGGGGGAGATCCCTGAAGCCTGTGCTGGGCTCCGAGCCCAGAGGCTTGGAGGCTGCAAAGCTCCCTCTCCTCGGGAGTGCAGACAGCCTCCAAAACCGGGGATCCCACACCTGGAGCAGAGAGGGGAAGGAGCACCCCGCGCACAGGGCAGAGGTTCCCAGGGGAGCATTGAGTCTGGGAGGGGACGGCACCTTCCTAGGCAACAAAGCCTCTAGTCTCGGCTGCAACCAGCATCTGGTGCTCGGGGTGCTGACCATAGGGAAGGCTGTCCCAAGGGCTGTGGCACTCAAGTGGTAAGGGACCAGAGGACTGAGCTGAGCAGCTGCACACCAGGACCCTCTGCCTCCCTGAGGGGCATTGTGTTGAGCCCCCAAAGCACAGAATCTGCATGGTGCGGGGGAGGGGAGGAGCCCTCCCTGCCCTGAGCTCCAGGTGCTGGGAGGCTGGGACCTGCGACCAGCCCTGAAGGGCTCCGTGGTGGCCCGTGAAGCCACTCCAGTTTGGCTGAGACCAGCAGCTCAGGGAGCTGCTTGGAGCTGACTTTGGGTCCCCTCCCGCTGGGTGCCTCGGAGCAAGGGCAGCAGGACACTTCAGAGCAGACTCTCTGCCTGTGTCTTGCTTTGTGCGTTTGCAAGTTTGACCGTTTACAAGTTTGATCTCGGAACTGGTTCCCACCTTCCTGGCTGGCACAGCACCGACAGAACAGCGGAGGCTGTGGTCGGGGTCTGCACTGGAGATGGTCTGAGGGGTGGGCCTGGTGCGACCAGCCAACCAGACCTGAGCAGGGAGGGGCGGAGCCCACCGGCCTCTCCAGCAGTCAGGAGCACCCCCTCCCAACAGGAAAGGGGTGGGTACCGCTCACTGAAGCCCCAGACATCCCCCAGGGCACAGTCCTGAGGGGGAAGGGAGAGCAGCTCACAGGAGGAATTTATAAGAATAAGACTCTCAGGGACTGTTTGGGAACTGGAGGAAACGCTGAAAACCCCTGCTGGGGGCTGGGCAGGCAAAGGGCTCACCAGAAGGTGTTTTGAATTGGACCCACTGAGCCCAGGCTGCTGAAATGGCCCATACAGAAAAGGCAACAGGCTGAAATCAATCTGAAGCTACAGCAGGCCAGAGCCTGGAGGACTGGAGTCAGAGGACAGAGAAGGGACTGAGGAGCTGGCAGTGGAGCAGAGATTAACCCCTGCAGAATGAGCGCCTGATAGCGAACCTCTATGGGGAGTGATACCCTGAGCTACACTAGCCACCCTGCACCCTAAAGACTCTACAGAAGACTCTGGAGTAAGACCAGGCAACTATAAGATTGCAAAATAGCTGACAAGAGGAGGTGGCCCACGGAGAGACTCAGGTCAACCATCTACCGAAGGGCACCAGAGCCAAACCTAGACGGCGCCTCACATTGGGTGATACACAAACACCTCCCAGGAGAACTGAAATCAGCACACAAAACAGTGACCCTCAGACAACATAAGTTGCCCAGAAAAAAAAACTCACCTGATCGACTACCTTTTTTTTTTCCTGCTGTTTTTTTCTTTTGTATGGCTTTGTGTTTTTTTGGTTTTGGGGACTTTTTTGTTTGTTTTCTATTTGTCGGCTTGTTTATTTTTTCTCTTTTTTCCTTAGGAAGAAAAGAAAGGGGAGAAAACTTGTGTTTTCTTCTTTTTTTAAATTTTATAATAATTTTTTTGCTACATTTTTTTTAACTAATTTTTTTTCCTCCTTTTTATAAAAGAATTTTGTTTTGCTTTGCTTGTTTTTCAGTTTTGTTTTGGATAGTTGCTTTGTTTTCTTGTATCCTTGCTTCTAATATCAAGACTTTCTTGATATCCCTGCACAATGACTGGGACTTTATCATTATATCCAAGTTTACTGCTTCCCTCTACAGTTTCCCCCAAATCTCTTACTGGGCTCCCTCCCTGCCAGGGCTTTATCTCTCTCTCTCCTCTCAACCCACTGGCATAACGTTTTTCTTCTGTTTCTTTTTTCTTTTTCTACTTTTCTTTCATTCTTTCATTAGGCTCCCTTCTGTCTTCCTGTCTGATTGTTAGTTTCTCCTATTCTCTTTATTGTATTTTTGTTTTCTCATTTTCAACTACTATCCTATTTCTATTCTCTCCCTTAATTCTTTGCTGGTCCTGCTTTCAGAATATTCTCTCTGCTTCTATTACCTCCCAGTAGCTTCTCTATTTTTTACATTTTAGTTTATTATTAGTTTCTAAATTTTCACCAGTATCAACAACTATATACATCTCTCTCTCTCTCTAAGCGTTACTTTTCTTTTTCTCTCTTTTTTGTTTTTCTCTGTGTGTGTGGGGGGTGGGTGTGTTGTGTTCTCCCTTCACTCTCCCAGTTCTATTTTCATGTGAGTTATTTTCGTTGTTACTGTCAAGATATTTTGTAAAATACCTCTTGTTTCCTGGAATTTTAGTTGTGCATTGGCCTGCCTGGACAGCACCCGTACAACAGCTTACACATCGAGGATGGGGCTGTGACACAGTTAGCCAACCTGAGAAAAGGGTCCTCCCAAGGACTGAGCAACAACAATCTAGACCTAACCACAACAGGAGAACATAAAGAAACCACAAAAGGGGCACCCACAAGAGGGCAACAACTAGAGCAAAGAGCTCAGAGGAATAAGGAAAACACACCTCTGGGCTCCACTGGACCCATAAGATAAAATCCCCTCCCACAAGACTGGGGGTCAGCAAATTTATCTAATATATAGATACAAACACTAAGACCTACCAAAATGGGGAGACAAAGAAACAACCCCCAAATTAAAGACAAGGAAACATCTCCAGAAAAAGATTTTGATGAGATGGAGTTAAGCAAGTTATCAGAAATGGAGTTCAGAGTATGGATGATGAAGATGTTCAAGGAACTTAAGAAGACTCTAGATGATAAGATCGAGGCCCTTAGTGAAAATATGAAAAAGGAGATATATACCATAAATAAAACTCAGACAGAGATAAAGAATGCTGTGTCTGATATCAAGAATGCACTGGAAGGAATTAAAAGCAGGCTCAATGAAACACAGGATAGAATAAGTGACTTAGAAGACAAGGTAGAACAAACCACACAATCAGAGCAGCAAAAAGCAAAAACACTTAAAAAACAAGAGGACAGTCAAAGGGAACTTTGGGACAACATGAAGTGAAACAACATTATAGGAGTGCCAGAGGGGGAGGAAAGGGAAAAAGAGATAGAGAATTTGGAGGAGGAAATAATTATAGAAAACTTCCCTAGGCTGGCAAAGGAGAAAGCCACACCAATTCAGGAAGCACACAGGGTTCCAAACAAGAGGGATCCAAAGTGACCCACTCCAAGACACATCATAATTCAAATGGCAAATGGCAAGGACAAGAGAAAATATTAAGGGCTGCAAAAGAGAGACAAGCAGTGACCTACAAGGGAACCCCGATTAGGCTGACAGCTGATTTCCCAACAGAGACTCTTCAGGCCAGAAGGGAGTGGCATGAAGTTCTGCAAGTAATGAAAAGCAAGAACATCAACCAAGATTGCTTTATCCGGCAAGGCTATCATTTAAATTTGAAGGTGAAATAAAAAGCTTCCCAGACAAAAAAAGGCTGAAGGAATTCAGTTCCACTAAACCAGCATTGCAAGAAATGCTAAAAGGACTGCTATAAGAAAAAGAAGGAATAGTGAGAGAAAGGTACATCAGCATAAAGGGGACAAATGGCATTAAATAAATTGATATCAATAGTAACTTTAAATGTAAATGGAATAAACGGTCCAATCAAAAGACATAGGGTAGCTGAATGGATAAGAAAACAAGACCCAAATATATGCTGTCTACAAGAGACCCACCTGAGAGCAAAAGGCTCACACAGGCTAAAAGTGAAGGGATGGAGTAAAATATTCCATGCAAATGGAAAGGAAAGGAAAGCTGGAGTAACAATTCTTATTTCAGACAAAACAGACTTCAAAATAAAGACCATAATGAAAGACAAAGATGGTCACTACATATTACTAAAAGGATCAATCCATCAGGGGGAAATAACCCTTATAAATATTTATGCACCCAATACAGGAGTACTTAAATATATAAAAAATTTCTTGGGGGACTTTAAAGGGGAGATTGACATCAACACAATCATAGTGGGAGGCTTTAACACCCCACTGTCAGCACTGGACAGATCATCAAGACAAAAAATCAACAGGGAAATGCAGACCTTAAATGAATCACTAGACCTAATGGATTTAATTGACATTTACAGAACATTTTACCCCAAAGCAGCAGAATACACATTCTTCTCAAGTGCACATGGAACATTCTCAAAAATAGACCACATGTTAGGGCACAAGGCAAGTCTCTACAAATATAAGAAGACTGAAATCATAGCAAGCATCTTCTCGGATCACAATGCCATGAAGCTAGAAATCAACCACTATAAAAAAACTCAAAAATGTTCAAGCACATGGAGGCTAAATAGCATGTTATTAAATAATGATTGGGTTACAAAGGAGATCAAGGAAGAAATCAAACACTTCATGGAAAGCAACAAAAATGAACAGACAACAACCCAAAACCTATGGGACACGGCGAAAGCAGTCCTGAGAGGAAAATTCATAGCATTACAGGCACATCTCAAGAAACAAGAAAAAGATCTAATGAAACATCTAACCCAACAACTAAAAGAACTAGAACAAGAACAGCAAGAAAAGCCCCAAGGAAGCAGAAGGAAGGAAATAATAAAAATCAGAGCAGAAATTAATGACATAGAGACTAAAAAAAAATACAAAAAATCAATGAAACCAAGTGCTGGTTCTTTGAAAAGGTAAATAAGATTGATGCACCTTTAGCCAGACTCACTAAGAAACAAAAAGAGAAGACCCAAATAAATAAAATCAGAAATGAAAGAGGCGATATAACAACTGATCCAACAGAAATACAAAGCATTGTAAGAAAATATTATGAGTGACTTTATGCCAACAAATGGACAACATGGGGAAATGGACAAATTCCTAGAATCATACAACCTTCCAAAGCTGAATCAAGAAGAGGCAGAAAATGTGACTAGGCCAATAACAACTAATGAAATCAAAGCAGTAATCAAAAACAAAAGCAAACAAAAGTCCTGGGCCAGATAGATTTACAGGCAAGTTCTACCAAACATTCAAAGAAGAATTAACACCTATTCTATTCAAACTATTCCAGAAAATTCAAGAGGAGGGAAAACTCCCAAACTCTTTTTATGAGGCAAGCATCACCCTAATCCCAAAACCAGATAAAGATACTACAAAGAAAGAAAATTACAGGCCAATATCCGTGATGAACATAGATGCTAAAATCCTCACTAAAATACTAGCAAACTGGGTCCAGCAATACATTAAAAAGATCACACATCATGACCAAGTGGGATTTGTTCCAGGGATGCAAGGCTGGTACAACATCCGCAAATCAATAAATGTGATACATCACATAAACAAAATGAAGGACAAAAATCATTTGATCATATCAATAGATGCAGAAAAAGCATTCGACAAAATCCAGCACCCATTTCTGATAAAAACTCTCAGCAAAGTGGGAATAGAGGGATCATACCTCAACATAATAAAGGCCATATACGAGAGACATACAGCCAACATCATACTCAATGGGAAAAAACTAAAACCATTTCCATTAAAAACCAGAACAAGACAGGGATGTCCACTTTCACCACTCTTATTCAACATAGTCCTGGAAGTCCTCGCCATAGCCATCAGACAGGAAGGAAACATAAAAGGTATCCAAATTGGAAAGGAGGAAGTAAAACTGTCATTACTTGCAGATGACATGATACTGTACATAGAAAACCCTAGAGACTCCATCAAAGTACTACTAGATTTGATAAACGAATTTGGCAAGGTAGCTGGATACAAAATCAACATCCAGAAATCAGTGGCATTCTTATACACCAACAATGAACTTTCAGAGAGAGAAACTAAAAAAGCAATACCATTTACCATTGCAACTAAAAAAATAAGATACCTAGGAATAAACTTAACCAAGGATGTAAAAGACCTGTACTCAGAAAACTACAAGACACTGAAAAAAGAAATAGAGGAAGATTTAAACAAGTGGAAGAAGATACCATGCTCATGGATTGGAAGAATTAATATCATTAAAATGTCTATAGTACTGAAAGCAATTTATAAATTTAATGCAATTCCTATGAAAATACCAACAGCATATTTCACAGACCTAAACAAGCATTTCGGAAATTTATATGGAACCAAAAAAGACTCTGAATAGCTGCAGCCATCTTGAGAAAAAAGAACAGAGTGGGAGGGATCACATTACCAGACTTCAAACTGTATTACAAAGCCACTATGAGCAAAACGGCCTGGTATTGGTACAACAACAGGCATATAGATCAATGGAACAGAACAGAGACCCCATAAATAGACCCACGCCATTATGGTCAATTAATATTTGACAAAGGAGGCAAGAATATCCAATGGAGTAAAGACAGTCTCTTCAATAAGTGGTGCTGGGAAAATTGGACAGATACCTGCAAAAGAATGAAACTAGACCACCAACTTTCACCATACACAAAAATAAACTCAAAATGGATAAAAGACTCAAATGTAAGTCACAAAACCATAAAAATCCTGGAAGAAAACATAGGCAGTAAAGTCACAGACATCCCATGTACTGGACTTTTCACTGATACATCTCCTAGGGCAAGAGAAACAAAGGAAAAAATAAACATATGGGACTACGTCAAAGTAAAAAGCTTCTGCACACCAAAACAGCCTCAAAATACAAAGGAACCCCATGGTCTGGGAAAACATATTTGCCAAAGATGAATCTGATAAGGGGTTAATTTCCAAAGTGTACAAAGAACTCATAGCACTCAGCAAGAGAAAGACAAACAACCCAATTAAGAAATGGGCAAAGGACTTAAACAGACAGTTCTCCAAAGAGGACATATGGATGGCCAAGAGACACATGAGAAAATGCTCAACGTCGCTAATCATCAGAGAGATGCAAATTGAAACCACAATGAGGTATCACTTCACACCTGTCAGAATGGCTGCCATGAACAAATCGACAAACGACATGTTCTGGTGAGGGTGTGGAGAAAGGGGAACGCTAGTACACTGCTGGTGGGAATGCAGACTGGTGCAGCCACTATGGAAAACAGTATGGAGGGTCCTCAAAAAATTAAAAATGGTGCTGCCGTTTGACTCAGTGATTCCACTCCTAGGAATGTATCCTAAGAATCCTGGAACATTCATCAGAAAGGATATATGCACCCCGATGTTCATAGCAGTACAGTTTACAATAGCTAAGATCTGGAAACAGCCCAAGTGCCCATCAGTAGATGAGTGGATTAAAAAGCTATGGGACATTTACACGGTGGGATATTACGTAGTTGTAAAGAAGAAGAATCTCATACCCTTTGGGACAGTATGGATGGTCCTGGAGAATATTATGCTAAGTGAAATAAGCCAGGCAGCGAAAGAAAAATATCACATGATCTCGCTTATATGTGGAATCTAAAAAACTTAAACTGATGAGCAGAATAGATTGAATGACATGGAAGCATAGTTGAGACGAAATGTCAGAGGGAAGGGGGAGAGGGGGTGGAGGGGGAGAGAGTAACCAAAGAATTTATATGCATATATGCACAACCAAAGGACATGGACAATGGTGGGGAGAGTGACTGGGGAGGGGGAAGGAATGGGGAGGAACGGGTCATTGGGGAGAAAACGGGATATCTGTAATACTTTAAACAAAAATAAAAATTATTAAAAAAATAAAATAAATAGAATAAAATAAGTAAATAAATAAATAAATACATAAATAAATGAAGCAAAGAAGGAAAAGAAGCTGGCAGTGAGCCTGCCCCTGAACAGGAGAGCACTGAAGCTGCACCTGCAGAATAGGCATGGTATAACCTTTTGTATATATTGGTGCCAGAAATAGATACTACAAATCTTGTTTATTTTTCTGGATAATGTTTAAGAAATTTACCTTTAATCTTCTGTTAGTATAAATTTTTTTTTCCAAAATAAAAGAATGAATATTAAAAAAAAAAAAAATGAACCCTTTGCTCAGTGGTTAGAGCATTGACCCACAGACTGAAGGGTGCTGGGTTCAATTCTAGCCAAGTGTGCCTACCTCGGTTGTGTGAGGGAACACATCAATGTTTTCTTTTCCTCTCTCCCTTCCACTTTCTCTGAAAAGCAATGGAAAAAAATATCCTCATGTGAGGACTAAAAAAAAAAGATGTTAAAAAAAGAAAAAGAAAATTAAAATGAGCATAGTATTTTCAATTAGAGGTCTAATACTTGAGTTTTTGCAATTAAACAGTCAATAATATTAACAAAGTAGATAGCAGTCACAAGAATCAGTATTTTGTGGTATTTGTAGTTTGAACTCCTTTGAAAAAGGGATGGAAGGGCCCTGGCTGCAGATATCAGAATTCAAAAACTTGTCTATGAAGCAACAGTACAATCCTAACACAATACAATTCTAACACGATAAAGAGAAAAAAATGGGCAGAACCCCTGAAGCCAAATTTACAAGAATAATGCCCAAGATTTTTGAATCAATGACTAAGCTGAGCTGTATGGTGATGGAGAGTTTCTATTATTGCCTATCTCTCCACTAGATGTTAGTCTAAGGAGAACAGATTCTATATTTTATATTTAATTTTCTAGCCTTCGGATCTAGTACAGTGCCTGGCACACAGTAAGAAGTAAATATATATTTGCTTCACAAATCAATGGAAACTTTCATAATACAAGGCTTGAGTGTTTGCAGTTTCCCTGGTTTTGAGATCTTAAATAATAAATACCCAGAAATGTTTCTTAATGATAAACATGACTCCAGAATTCAGCACTACTCACTCCAACTCAATGTGCTTAACTGTACTTTCTAGTATCAAAATGCACATACTTTGAGTATATTTTTGTAGATAATCTTTATTCTTTCTTTTTTTTTAAATTTATTGTTGACAGTGTTTCAGATGTTCCCCATTCTCCCTTAATACTATTCATGCTTATTTTACATAGCTGAGACCACACTGTATAATAATCTTGCATTAAATGTTCTTAATGCATTTAATTAAAAAAATTAGAAGAAAACATTTTTATTTAAGTATAGTTTGTGTACAATATTATACTAGAGCATGTTTTTAGAGGTCAATTAACAACTTACTTGACTCTCTCATCACTGATGTTTCTATCCCTCTCCCTCGCTCTCCCTTCCTCTCTCTGAAATCAATAAAGATATATTTTAAAAATATAAATAAATAATAAATAAATAAATAAATAAATAAATAAATAAATAAATAAATAAAAAATAAATAAATAAATAAAAGCCCAGCTGGGTGTGGCTCAGCAGTTGAGCATTGATCTAGGATCCAGGAGATCGGGGTTTGATTTCCGGTCAGGGTACATGCCCGGGTTGCGGGCTGCAGCCGATCAATGACTCTCTCATCATTGATGTTTCTATCTCTCTCCCTCCCTCCCCCTTCCTCTCTCTGAAATCAATAAAGATATATTAAATAAATAAATAAATAAATAAAAATAAATAAATAAATAATAAATAAATAAACAACTTACTAAGATATTATCAGATGATATCTGTCTTTAAGAAGTTTATAATACATTTTTCTTCTAGAGCTAATACTGCAATCACCTACCATGAAGGGAAGGAATCCAGTTGGCCCTGAAGATTGCAGTGTTCTTATATGTAAAATGAAGGAGCTAGCCCTGATGCTTGCTTGCTAAACACACTTAGAGCTCTAGATTTCTATAACTATAAACTTATATGCCTTATTTTGATCAAAGGAGTTTAAAGCATACTATACAATCCATATAAAATAAATACATGTTGCTTGAGTATTATATCAGTTTTTCTTTTATAAATTAAAGTAAAGAATATATATGCTTCCTTTGGTGACAAACTCTTCTGCTATAACATGATCAGTTACCTATATTAAATCATCATTCATCTCTCCATGCAATAAATGACACATCCCTTCAAAAATTTACCTTGATCTGGCAAAGTTTTCATTTTCCACAGACTTATCTGTGTATGCTCTATTGGTAGATGTGAACATTTTCAGAAGATTTTTTCCAATGACTGGCATCTGATGAACAAATATGTGTCACAAACTGTTTGAAGTGGTGTTCTTTAACTAATAGTTTTTTAAAATATTAAGTATCAATATTAATCTAAAGATATCACACAATTTATTTTTATAGCTCAGGCCTTTAATTCCCAAATAGAAGTACTGCAGTCACTGAGGGAGAGAGGCAGTGTAAGATACTATATTTAACAAAGGGTGCATAGCTTAAATAAGTTTGAGTGATTCTGTCATGAAGAAAAATTTTTGGACACCTCTGGAAATTTTTCATGAAATGGAAAAAAGAAAGTTCACAAAAGTTAATCTATTGAAAAATAAACTAAATCTAGAACAAATGAATTTTAATGACTATTTTTCAAGCAGTGATTAATTTAGTAATTATGAATTCTATAATTAAAAGTATAATATGAAGAATACTGGACAGAAATAAAGAGATCTGAATTAAAGTTTCAGCTCTGTTACAAAATAATGGGGTCCTTCATTGTGCTGTATTTCAGTTTTACGTGAAAATTAAGGGATAGCCTAGATGATTGCTCAATGTCTTGAAGTTGTGCTACTCTATAATTCCTCTAAATTTTTATGTCACTTTTATAAAAGTACTTGATAGCCTCTAATCCAAAATATCACATGGTACTCAAGGGATAATAGTTGTAATTCTTTCTAACAAGAACATAAATCTTTGACCCTATGGCCCTCAGACTAGTAAATCATGCATCCTAATCAATCTATATACCAGAATCACTTGTGTAGCATCATTAACCTTGAAGCTCTTATTCAATTGATCTGGTAGTGCACCTGAGCCTGTGTAGTTTGAACATCTCTCAGTGATTTTGATATATATTTCCATTTAAGAATCTCTGTTCCAAGTTGTTTTTGACAAAATGCTTCTTGAGTTTAGGTTGCAAAAAATTATGTCAACAATGAAAACAAATGCAACATTATAATTAATCTCAAAAAAGATAATTTATTTCTTAGCTATCTGTTGATAAACTCAGTATACCTTATTTGTCACTTCCACAGGATCAGAGCTTACAGATTTTAGATATTTGAACTTTATTTTTTGCTTTTTTAAAAAACATATTTTTTATTGATTTCAGAGAGAGAAAAGGAGAGGGAGAGAGAGACACAGAAACATCAATGGTGAGAGAGTCATTGATCAAGCCCACAACCTGGGCATGTGCCCTGACCGGGAATGGAACCTCGATCGCCTGGATCCTAGGTTGACACTCAACCACTGAGCCACACCCTGCTGGGCTATTTTTTGCTTTGATAATAAAATATCAGGTAATAGAAACTCGACATTAAAATGGAATATATATAAAGAAACAGAAACACACATACCTATTTTAAATTATGTATGCTTAAGTATAGTGCATAAGCACTTAAAGATAAGTAAATAATAAACTTTTAATCTCTGATATCCTTTGTTTGCTTCTCAAAATCCACTCCCACTCTTTTGACCTTTCTCCACCCTCTTCTCTGCTCCAGGAGACTAACCTGAATGAATTGAAACACTCCTCATAGCTTCCAACCAATGGGCAGCCCTAGTAGGACATCATAGAAAAGAAGAATGAATTCAGTGTATTTTTGCTCCTGGATCACTCCCGGCAAGGCCATCTTCAGCTGGCTATGGCCCTTGATCCTCTTTAACTGGTAAACAGTTCATAGCACTCTTTCCTTTCAAGTTGTAGTGATATCTCTCTTTTATTATACCTTGAAAAATGGTAACAGCATTTATGCACCTGGCCCTCAGTTTACTGCACTACCCCTTTGAGCTTTTCTGCATTTATACTTTATAAATAGACCCTTGTAAGTAATTATCTCTACTGGAATTATCTTATTTTGAGCATTTATTTTCTATTTGCTGGGATCCTGATGAATGCAGTCTTTTGTGCTAAATGTACCTTTGGCAATCTTTCATTGATACAAAATAAAGTGGAATGTATGGAAACTTGAGCTGTGGTTTGTAAAAAAGAAAAACAAAACCCTAAAACTGCTAAAACAATATACCTAAGCAGTTGAGGAAGAGTGTGGTAAAAGTCATGTTGAAGTGGAGACAGTAGTGAACATAGAAAATGAATGTTGATCTGACCTACAATAGGGAAAAGAAACGAGAAGATGTGAGTTTTAAATAATACAAACAACAAGTCACAAGGCTGAAACTGGTAGTGTTTCGTTACATGATCCAGAGACACTTGATCTGTGATATTATATTCATCTGGACACAACTCATTAACAGAATAATATACTCAAGCTGGAAGAAGTTCATAGAGAAAGTAACACAATGATAAAAGGCCCTAGAGGATTGACATGTGAGAAGAGATTAAAAATAGGAATTTGTCTCTCAGCCACTGTGGGTCAGTGGTTGAGCATCAACCTATGATTCAGGAGATCAAGGTTTGACTCCTGGTCAGGGCACATGCCCTGGTTTGGGGCTTGATCCTCAGCAGGGGAGTGCAGGAAGCAGCTGATCAATGACTTTCTTTCATCATTGATGTTTCTATCTCTCTCTCTCCCTTCCTCTCTCTGAAATCAATAAAAATATTTTTTTTTAAAAATCACAAAAACACACACACACCCACAAAAATAGGAATTTGTGAATTTCATCCAGATTATCCAGCTTTTCTTACAATCCTTTGTATTTCTGTTGGATTGGTTGTGACTTCACCACTTTCCTTTCTTCTATGTAACTTATTGTTTCAGGTCTTATATTTAGGTCTTTGATCAATTTTGACCTAATTTTTTTGTGTGTGCTGACAAATAGCAGTCTAGTTTCATTCTTTTGCATGTGGCTTTGCAATTTTCCCAGCACCACCTATTGAAGAAACTTTCTTTATTGTATTGTTTTCTCCTTTGTCATAAGTTATTTTCCCATATACATGTGGGTTATTTCTGGGTCCTCAGTTCTGTTCTATTGGTATGTCTGTCTGCTTTTCTGTCAATACTATTCTGTTTTGTTTATTGTAGATTTTTAATATAATTTAATTTAATTTTTATTTTTTAAATTTATATTTATTGTTGAAAGTATTACAGATGTCCCCTTTTTTCCCTATTGATCCCCTACAGCCTTGATCCATGCCAACCCCAGGCCTTCACCATACCAATGTCTATGTCCATAGGTTATGTATATAAGCATATAAGCTCTTTGATTAATCTCTCCCCACCTACTCTACCACCCTTGCCTTCCCACTGAGATCCTCAGTCTGTTCCATGCTTCTATGTCTCTGGGTTCATTTTGTTCATCAGTTTATTTTATTATATCCCACTTATGAGTGAAATCATGTGATACTTGTCTTTCTCTGACTGGTTTATTTCATTCAGTATAATACTCTCCAGTTCCATCCATGCTCTCCCAAAGGGTAAGAGATCCTTCTTTTGACAGCTGCATAGTACTCCATGGTGTAAATGTCACACAACTTTTTTACCCACTCATCTACTGATGGGCACTAGGGATGTTTTCAGATCTTAGCTATTATAAATTGAGCTGCTTTGAACATAAGGTTGCATAAGTCCTTTCTGATTGGTGTTTTGGGTTTCTTAAAATATAATCCTAAAAGTGGGATCACTGGGTAAATGGCAGTTCAATTTTTAATTTTTTAAGGAACCTCCAAACTGTTTTCCACAGTGGCTATACAAGTCTGTATTCCCACTAGCAGTGTACTAGGGTTCCCCTTTCTCCACATCCCAGCCAGCACTTGTCATTTGTTGATTTGTTGATGGTAGCCATTCTGACAAGTGTGAAGTGATGCCTCACTGTGCTTTGAATTTGCATCTCTCTGGTGATTAGTGACTGAACATTTTTTCATATGTCTCTTGGCCATCTGTATGTCCTCTTTGAAGAAGTGTCTATTCAGGCACTTTTCCCAGTTTTTAATTGGGTTGTTTGTCTTCCTTTTGTTAAGTTGTATGAGTTCCTTATATATTTTGGAGATTAACCCTGTATCAGATGTGTCATTGGCAAATAGGCTCTCCCATACAGTGGGCTCTCTTTTTGATTTGTTGATGGTACTTTTGCTGTGCAGAAGCTTTTTAGTTTGATGTAGTCCCACTTGTTTATTTTTTCCTTGGTTTCTCTTACCCAAGGAGATGTATCAGCAAATATATTGCTATGAGAGATGTCTGAGATTTTGCTGCCTACTTTTTATTATAAGATTTTTATGGTTTCACATCCTACATTTAAGTCTTTTATACATTTTGAGGTTATTTTTGTGTATGGTGTAAGTTGGTAGTCTAGATTCATTTTTTTTTGCATGTACCTGTCCTGTTTTTCTAACAGATTTATGGAAGAGACTGTCTTTACTCCATTGTATGTTCTTGCCTCCTTTGTCAAATATTAATTGAGCATAATGGCTATGGGTTCTTGGTTCTGTTCCACAAATCTATATGTGTGTTTTTGTGCCAGTACCAGGGTATTTTGATTACAGTGGCTTTGTAGTATAACTTGATATCTTATGATCCCTCCAACTTTGTTATTCTTCCTCAAGATTGCCATTGCTATTTGGGATCTTTTGGGTTCCATATAAATTTTCAAAGTGTTTTATCTAGATCTGTGAAATATGCTGTTGATATTTTAATAGGTATTGCATTGAATTTATAGATTGCTTTGGGTAGTATGGACATTTTAAATATGTTAATTCTTTCAAACCATGAACAAGGTATATTCTTCCACTTGTTTATATCTTCCTCTATCTCTTTTTGTAATGTCCTCTGTAATTTTCAGAATGCAGGTGCTTTACCTCCTTTCTTAAGTTTATTCCTAAGTACCTTAATTTTTTTATTTCAATGGTAAATGTTACTGGTTTTTTAGTTTCCATTTCTGAGAGTACATTATTGGTATATAAAAATGCCACCAATTTCTGGGTGTTAATTTTGAATTCAGCTACCTTGCCTAATTCATTTATTAAATCTAACAGATGTTTCATGCAGTCTTTAGGATTTTTTATCTGAAATATCAACTCATCTGCAAATAATGACAGTGCTACTTCCTTATCTCCAATTTGGATGCTTTTATGTTTTCTTCTTGTCTAATTGCTCTGGGTAGGATTTACAGTACTATGTTAAATAAGAGTGGTGCAAGTGGACATGCCTATCTTGTTCCTGTTCTTTGGGAAAATGCTTTTAGTATTTGCCCATTGAGTATGATATTGGCTGTACGTTTGTCATACATGGCCTCTATTATGTTGAGGTATGTTCCCTCTATTCTCACTTTGCTGAGAGTTTTTATAAAACATAGGTGTAGGATTTTGTTGAATGCTTTTTCTGGGTCTATTGATATAATCATGTGATTTTTGTCTTTCAGTTGGTTATGAGATGTATCACATTTATTGATTTGTGAATATTGTACTAGCCTTGCCTCCCTGAAATAAATCCCACTTGGTCATGGTGTATGATCTTTTTTAATATATTGTTGGATCCAATTTGCTAAATTTATTGTGAATTTTAGCATCTATGTTCATCATGGATATTGGCCTGATATTCTTTCTTTGTAGTGTTTTTATCTGGTTTTGGAATTAGGCTAATGTTGGCCTTGTGAAAAGAGCTTGGAGGTGTTTCTTCCCCTTGAATTATTTGGAATACTTTGAGGATTGGTGTTAGTTCTTCTTTGAATATTTGGTAAAACTCCCCAGTGAAGTGGTCCAGACTAAGGTTTTTGTGTGCTGGGAGTCTTTCTATTACTGCTTCAACTTATCAGCAGTTTTCTGCCTATTTAGGTTTTCTGATTCTTTCTGATTGAGTTTTGGAAGGTTGTATTTGTTTAGGAATATGTCCATTTTGTCCAGATTGTCCAACTTTCTGGCTTATAGTTGTTTATAGTATTTTCTTACAATCCTTTGTATTTCTGTTAAGTCCGTTGTCACTTGAGCTCTTTCATTTCTGATTTTGTTTATTTGGGTTCTCTCTTTGTTTCTTGATGAGTCTGGCTAAGGGTTCATCAACCTTGTTTATCTTTTCAAAGAACCAGCTCTTCATTTCATTGATCTTTTGTATTATTTTTAGTCTCTATCATTTATTTCTTCATTGATCTTTATTATTTCTTTCCTTCTACTTACTCTGGGCTGTTCTTTTTTTGTTCTCTTCCTAAGTGTCTAAATTGTAGTGTTAGATTTTTTTAAAGTTTTCCCTTTTTTTTTTTTTTTTTTTTTTGAGCTAATACTGTAGTGCTATGTACTTCCCTCTCAGGGCACCTTTCATTGTGTCCCATAGATTTAGGGTTGTTGTGTGTTCATTTTCATTTTTTTCCAGGAAGCTTTTGGTTTCTTCCTTGATCTCTTTTGGTAACCCATTCTTTGTTTAAAAACATGCTATTTAGCTTCCATGTGTTTGAAAAATTTTCAGTGTTTTTATTGTAGTTGATTTCTAATTTCATGCCATTGTGATCCAAGAAGATGCTTGACATGATTTCAGTCTTCTTGAACTTGTAGAGATTTGTTTTGTGCCCTAACATGTGGTCTACCTTTGAGAAGGTCCCATATGCACTTGAGAAGAATGTATTTTCTACAGCTTTGTGGTGAAATGTTCTGTAGATGTCAATTAAATCCATCTAGTGCATCATTTTGGGGCACTGTTTCCTTGTTGACTTTTTGTCTGGAAGATCTATACAGTGAAGTCAGTGGAGTGTTAAAGTCCCCTAGTATGACTGTATTGCTGTTGACCATTCCCTTAATTAGTGTTCTCCAGAGGTTTTTTTTAAACAAATTTAGGTTCTCCTACATCAGATGCATATGTTTATCAGGGTTATATCTTATAGTTTCATAGTTTCCATATCTTTTCTCATGTTGTTGAGCTCCTTATAATCAGTATTCTGAACTCTATATTAGATAGATTGCTTATCTCTATTTCACTTAGCTCTTAATCTGGAGAATTCTCTTGTTCTTTCATTTGGGTTTTATTTTGTCCCCCCATTTTGGCTGCCTATTTGGGTTTGCTTCTATTTGCTTGGTAGATCTGCTAGGACTCTCAGTCTTTTTTGAGGGTCTCTGGTGAAGGCCAGTGTCAAATACTGTTTGTAACTGGCTTTGAGTACCCTGTTAGGAGCTATCAACAATCCATGGCTTGTGGTCCCTTCTGCTGGGGCTGGGTGCATTTGGACAGGACCAAGATGCACACCAAAGTCTACTTTCCCAAATCCTGGGTACAGGAGCAGATCAAGCAAAGAATCAAAGCATCCAGAGGTTCGCTTCTGCATGCAGGCAGATTAGTCTTATTCTCTTAATAAGCTTAAGGCTATAGAAACTGCAGAGATTAGGGCATAAATTTTTCCAGCAGGGTGAGGTAATTGATTCCCCCCCAGGAAAAGGCTGCATGGAAGGTAAATGTGTGCCTGAGAAAGATGTCCTCTGCTATATGGGGGAATGACTTAGCACAGGAATTCAGATGGCTGCCCTCTGAGCTCTATCACCAGAGCCTACGACCCTAAATTCTCCCCACACAACTCTAGTCCACTCTGCCCTCTCTCTACTGGAGATCAAGATGAGTAGCTGCACATGAAACCTTGTGCATTGGCTTTTTAAGATGGTGCCTGCATTCCCAGCCCTCTCTCCCAGGCAGACAGAAACCCAGTTGCTTTTCACAGCCAGATGTTATGTGGGCACCTTTCTCAGATCTGGTGCTGTTTGTTGGGAAGCCCAGCCTGGTATTTAGACCCCAGAGTCCTGAGTGGGAAACCCCCACAGTTGAGATAGACCTTCAGACCATCAGCTGCTGCCTGTCGGAGCCCAGCCAGCCTTATGCCTCTGCACTTCCTACCAGTATTTATGCGGTCTCCACTTTAGGTCCTTGATTATGAGGGTGCTCTCTAGCTAGCCTTAATTGCAGTTGAATATTCAGGGTGGCTTTTCTATATTTTAGTTGTCATTCCAGTTTGGTCCTTGGAGAGTGTCAGTGTAGCTTCCACTCAATCTGCCTCCATCTTCTCTAGTATAATTTTAAAATAGGGAGTGTTATACCTCCAGCTTTGTTTTTTTGTGTGTATTTTTTCTCAGGATTGCTTTATGTATTTGGGCTCCTTTTTGGTTTCATACAAATCTGATGGGTTTTTTTGGTTTTAGTGTGTGTTTTTTTTAAATGTTATTGTTATTTTGATAGGGATTGCATTAAATTTGTATATTCCTTTGTGTAATGTAAGCATTTTAACTGTGTTGATTTTTACCACCCGTGACCTTATTTTTTTATTTCTTTGTGTCTTCTTCAATTTCTTTAATAATGTTCTTGTAGTTTAAGTTCATAGGTTCTTCACTTTCTTTGTTAAGTTTTTTCCTAGGTAGATTATTTTTTTTGTTGCAGTTGCAAAAGGAATTGCATTTTTTATTTATTTTCTGAAATTTTATTGTTAATATATAGGAATTCAATAAATTTTTACACATAGGTTTTGTATCATGCAATTTTACTCTATTGTTTCTAATTTTTTCTTCTTTTTTGGTGGAGTCTTTAGGATTTTCTGTATAAAGAATAATGTCATCTGAAAAAGTACAATTTTACCTGTTCCTTCAAATTTAGTTGCCTTTTATGTCTTTCTCTTGCCTTATTGTTTTGGCTTGGATTTCCAGTATTATGTTGAATAATAGGGGTGAGAGTGGGCATCTTTGTCTTGTTCCTTATCTTAGAAACAAAGCTTTCAGTCTTTCACCATTGAATATGATATTACCGGAGGGTTTATTATATCTAGGTACTTTTTTTCTGTACATTTTATTGAGAGTTCTAATAATAAATGGATGTTACATCTTATCAGATGCTTTTTCAGCATCTGTTGATAAGATCATATGAATTTTATCATTTCTGTTGTTGGTGTGGTGTATTACATTGAGTATATTGAACCATTCTTGTGTCCCTGGAATGAACCCTCCTTTATCATGATGTATTATTTCTTTGATGTATGGTTGTATATGATTTGCTAGTGTTTTGTTTAGAACTTTTACATCTGTATTCATCAGAGATATTAGTTTGTAGTTTTCTTTTTTTGTTTTATCCTTGACAGGCTTCATGGTTATGTTGTCCTTATAAGTTTTTTTGCAAGGGATTGAGAAGGGTAGGTATCAAATCTTCTTTGAATAATTGGTAGAATCCATTAGTGTAGCCATATGATCCTTGACATTTACTTTTTGGGAGGTCTTTGGTGTTCTCTCAATTTCCTCACTGTTGATTAATTTATTTAGATTTTCCATACCTTCATGATTCAGTCTAGAAAGATTATATATTTTTAAGAACTTGTCCATTTTTTAGGTTACTGAATGTGGTGGCATATTGTAAGTATTTCATGGTATTTTTGTATAATACTTTGGATTTTTATGATGTCCATTATAATTTTTCCTCTTTTATTTCTGATTGTTTATATTTAAGTGTTTCTCTTTTTTCCTTAGTGAGTCTAGCCAGAGGTTCAATTTTATTAATCTTTTCAAATTACTGACTCTTTGTTGTATTGATTTTTGTATTGTCTTTTTGTTCTCTATTTCTTTTAATTCTGCTGTAATTTTTATTATCTCCTTTCTTCTGTGATTTTGAGTTGCATTTGTTCTTCTTCTAGTTTTTTTAAGATGTAATGTTAGGTTGTTTATTTGAGATTTTTCTTGTTTATTGAGATAAGTCTGTAATGATGTAAATGTCTTTTATTACCACTTTTGCTGCATCCAAAAAAATTTTTGATATGTTGTATTGTCATTCTGATTTTTCTATGTATATTTTGACCTCTTCTTTTACTTCTTCTTTGACCCATTTGTTTTTTGGTAGCATGTTGCTTAATCTCCACCTATTTGTGGTTTTTCCCATATTCTTTTTGCAGTTTATTTCCAATATCAAAGCATTGTGGTCAGAGAATATGCTTAGTATGATTTCAATCTTCTTAAATTTGTTGAGGCTAGTTTTGTGTCTCAACATATGGTCTACCTTTAAGAATGTTCTATGCACACTAGAGAAAATGTATAATCTTGTGTTCTGGCATAAAAGTCTCTGTAAATATCAGTTATCTCCATTTGGTCTAATGGTGTCATTTAAGGCGATTATTTACTTATTGATTTTCTGTTTGGATGATCTATAGCTGTCAAAAGAGTATTTAGGTCCCCTACTATGACTGTGTTTTTGTCAGTTTCTACTTTTAGTTCTGTGAGTAGTTGCTTTATATATTTTGGTGCTCCCTGATTTGCATATACATTGAAGTGTTATATCTTCTTTATACATTGTCCACTTTATCATTATAAAATATCCATCTTTGTCCCCTGTTTCTTGTTTATCTTGAAATTTATTTTGTTAGATATAAGTACTGCTATACCTCCTTTTCTCTGGATGCCATTTGTCTTGAGAATTATATTATACACTTTCACTTTGTGTCTATATTTGTCCTTGTAGCTGAGAAGTGTCCTCTAAAGACAACATAAATTCAGGTCTTTATTTTTTTTATTCCATTCTGCTCCTCTGAGCCTTGTTATGGGTGAATTCAGTCCATTTACATTTGGGGTGATTACTGATGTGTGAGAATTTTCTGAAGCTATTTTATCTTTTGTTTTCTGGTAGCTCTGTGTCTCCATTGTCTCAATTTTCTTGTGTTTCTATCTGTTGTTTTTGATTGGTGGTACTCTATGATTTTTTTCCTCTTTTTTCTCTTATTTTTTTTTGTGTTAAGTGTCTCAGTTTTGGAATTTGGTGTGTGTGTGGTTACAATTAGGCCTATGCAAAAGAAAGTTACATATATACAGTAGTCTCAGGAACCAAACCCACAATGAGATATGTGCCCTGACTGGGTATTGAACTCAGAGCCTTTTGGTCTGTGGGAAAATGGTCCAACTAACTGAGACACCTGGCCACAGCTACCCCTTCCACTTTTATTTTTGTTATCACACTCAGGGTTTGCATAACCAGTTAGCATGTCAGAGTTTCATTTGTTATTGAATTATCCATACAAATTGACCCACCAATAATGAACTGTCATAGACCACCACCTATGGAGTTGAAAAATAGCTAACAATCTGTCCATCCTGATCGTGTCCATTAATTATGGGTTTTATGCTAGAAATTTAACAAGAATCATATTTAATTGTTGAGATTGCATGTTAACAATTAAGGAATATGACTAATCATGGCTCATGATCATTAAATATCCAAGATAAAGCCATTTCTACACCCATCTACCATTCTTGAACAGTTGATGTGATCACTACTCATTCTAGCTACTTAGATGAGGTAAGGCCTAAATAATTTTATATCCTTATTCATTGTTAATTTTGAAAAATTATTTCTTGATCCACTATTACATGCAATTCAGATTATCCAGTAAGTTGTAATGTATTTTTACAAAACTGTAATTTTAAAGAAACTATAATCTTGTGTACTATTATTATTATTTTTTTTAATTATCACATCTCAAACATATGGTTTCTTTAGAGAATTTATTGGGATGACACTGCTTCAAAAAACCATACAGGTTTCAGTGTACAACTCAACAAAACATCATCTACATGCTGAATCATATGCCCATTGCCCCAGTCTCTTTCTCTTCCCAGTTGCCCCAACTTTGTTCACCTCCACCTAGCACCATATTGTTGTTTGTGTCCATGTTGTTATATACATACATAACATATGTGTGTGTGTTTGATAATCATGCACTTTATTTCAACTGGCACCCCATCATAGCTGTCAGTCTATTCCATGTATCCATAATTCAGCTTCTATTTTGTTCCTCAATTTATTTTGTTCATTGGATTCCACATATAAGTGAGATTATACCCTATTTGGCTTTCTCCAAGTTACTTATTTAACTTAGCATAATAATCTTCAGGTCCATCCATGCTGTCACAAAAGGTAAGATTTCTTTCTTTTTTAAGGCTAGATAGTATTCCATTGTGTAAATGAACCACAGCTTTTTTTATCCCCTTATCTACTGATGGGCACTTGGGCTGCTTCCAGATCTTGGATATTGTAAATAATGTTGCAATAAACATGGGGGGTGCATATATTCTTTTGAATGAGTGTTTGAGTTTTCTTCAGATATAGTTCCTGAAATGGTATCACTGGGCCATGAGGCAGTTTTATTTTTAATATTTTGAGGTAATTACATACCGTTTTTACAATGGCTTCACCAGTCTGCATTCCAACCAACAGTGCACTACTGTTCCTTTTTCTCCACATCCTCTCCAGCACTTGTGGTTGATTTATTGATGATAGCCATTCTTACAGGTGTGAGGTGGTAACTCATTGTGGTTTTCATTTGCATTTTTCTGATGATTAGTGACAATGAGCACCTTTTCATAAGTCTATTGGTCATCTGTATGTCCTCTTTGGAGAAGTGTCTATTAAGATCTTTTGCCCATTTTTAAAATGGGTTTTTTGTCTTCTTGGTGTTGAATAGTGTAAGTTCTTTATGTATTTTAGAAATTAGTCCCTTCTCAGATGTATCATTGGCAAATATGTTCTTATATACAGTGAGTTTTCATCATTTTGTTGATGCGTTATTCTGCTGTGCAAAAGCTTTTTAGTTTGATGGTCTTGTTTGTTTATTTTTTTCTTTGATTTTCTTGCCTGAAGTGTTATATTGGCAAAATCTTTCTTATGAGAAATATCTGAAATTTTACTGCCATAGTAATCAAACAGCTTGGTATTCATACAAAAACTTTGTATTTCTTTCTCAAGATTGCTGAGGTTACTCTGGGTCTTTTGGGATTCTATAAAAATTTTTGGAATATTTGTTCTAGATATGTGAGACATGCCATTGGAATTTCTTTAAATCTATAGGTTGCTTTGAGTAGTATGCACAACTTAATGATGTTAATTTTTCTATTCATGAACATGGTATATGCTTCCACTTATTTGTATCTTCTTCAATTTCTCCAGTATCATACTTTTCTGAGTAAGTTTTCTACCACCTTGGTTAAATGTATTCCTTGGTTCTTTCTTTCTTTCTTTCTTTCTTTCTTTCTTTCTTTCTTTCTTTCTTTCTTTCTTTCTTTCTTTCTTTCTTTCTTTCTTTCTTTCTTTCTTTCTTTCTTTCTTTCTTTCTTTCTTTCTCTCTCTCTCTCTTTCTTCTTTCTTTCTTTCTTTCTTTCTTTCTTTCTTTCTCTCTCTCTCTCTCTCTCTCTCTCTCTCTCTCTCTCTCTCTCTCTCTCTCTTCTTTCTTTCTTTCTTTCTTTCTTTCTTTCTTTCTTTCTTTCTTCTCTTTCTTTCTTTCTTTCTTTTATTATTTATTTATTTATTTATTTATTTATTTATTATTTATTTATTCTTGCTGCAATAATAATTTTTTTAAAAGATATGTCTTGATTTCAGAGAGAAGGAACAGGGAGAGAGAGAGAGATAGAAACATCAATGATGAGAGAGTCATTGATTGGCTGTCTCTTGCATACTCCCAACTGGGGATTGAGCCTACAACCTGGGCATGTGCCATGACCAGGAATTAAACCTTGATCTCCTGGGTCATAGTTTGATGCTCCCCCACTGAGCCACATTGACCTTCAATGGGCTTTTTCTTAATTTCTCTTTCTGACAGCTTATTAGTCTATAAGAATGCCATTCATTTCTGAATGTGAATTTTGTATCCTGCAACTTTACCAAAATCATTTATTAGTTCTAATACTTATTTTGTGGAGTCTTTAGGATTTTTTATATACAATATAACATCTTCTGCAAATAATGACAATTTTAATTCCTCCTTTTTAATTTGGATGCTTTTTATTTATTTTTCTTGTCTGATTGCTGTGACTACGACTTCCAATACTATGTTGAGTAAGAGTGATGAAAGCAGACATCCCTGTCTTATTCCCAATTTTAAGAAAAACACTTTTATTTTCTGCCATTTTAGTATGGTATTGGCTGTAGGTTTGTCATATATGGCCTTCATTATGTTGAGAGAAGATTCTGCATTACAACTTTGATGAGTGTTTTTATCATAAATGACATGCTGGATTTTGTCAAATGCTTTTCCTGCATGTATTGATATGATCATGTGATTTTTATTTTTCATTTTGTTTATGTGATTTATTACAATTATTGATTTGCATATATTGTACTAACCTTGCATCCTCAGAATAAATCCCACTTGATCATGATGTAAATATTTTTAATGTATTGCTGGATTTGGTTTGCTAATAGTTTGTTGAGGATTTTTACATTCATGTTTCTCAGGGATAATTTTCTTTCTTTATAGTGTCTCTATCTAGTTTTGGAATTAGGGTAATGCTAGCCTCATACAAAGAACTTGGAAGTTTATACTCCTTTGAAGTGTTTGGAATAGTTTCAGAAGTATTGGTGTTACTTCTTCTTTGAATGTTTGGTAAAATTTGCCTGTGAAACCATCTGGTCTAGGATTTCTGTTTTCTGAAAGAATTTTGATTACTGATTTAATTTCATTAGTTGTAATTGGTAAATTCAGGTTTTCTGATTCTTTCTGATTCAGTTTTGGGACATTGTATGTTTCTAAGAATTTGTTCACTTCACCCAGCTGTCCAATATTATGGCATACAGTTGTTCACAGTATATTCATACAATCCTTTGTATTTCTGTGATGTCAGTTGTTATTTTTCCACTTTCATTCTAATTTTATTTACTTTGCTCCTCCATTTTTTGTTATGAGTTTTGTTAAATGTTCATCAATCTTGTTTATCTTTCAAAAAAACCAGCTTTTGGTTTCACTGGTCTTTTTTATTGTTCTTTTAGTCTCTTTATCATTTATTTATGCTGTAATCTTTATTATTTTCTTTCTTTGACTTACTCTGGGCTTTGTTTGTTGTCTTATTCTAGTTCTTTTATTTGTGTGTTTAGATTGTTTATTTGATATTTTTCTTGCTCCATGGGGTAGACCTATAAAACTATAAACGTCTTGCCTTGGCCCATTTTGCTCAGTGGGTTAGAACATCGGCGCTCAGACCAAAAGATTGTGCATTTAATTCCTAGCCAAGGGTATGTACCTCGGTTGCAGGTTCCCCAGTCTCCCATCCCAGTTGGGGAGCATGTGGGAAACAACCAATCAATGTGTCTCTATCACATTGATGTTTCTCTCTCTCTCTTCCTATTCTCTCTCTTCCACTCTCTCTGAAAATCAATGGAGAAAATGTCTTCAGTTGAGGATCAAAAATAAAAAAGCTATAAACTTCTCTCTCAAGATTTCTTTCTCTGTGTTCCATAGATTTTTGGGTTTTGTGTGTTCATTTTCTTTTGTGTCCTGGTAACTTTTAATTTCTTCATTGTTCTCATTTTTTAACCCATTCATTTTTTAACAAATGTTATTTAGCCTAAATGTATTTTAATGTTTTTCAGTTATTTTATTGTTATTGGTTTCTAGTTTTATACCATTGTGGTCAGAAAAGGTGCTTGATGTGATTTCAATCTTCTTATAAATTTAAGACTTATTTTGTGTCCTAATATGTGGTCTATCTTTGAGAATGTTACATGTGCATTGAGAATATACATTCTGCTGCTTTGGGATGAAATATTCTGTAAATATAAATTAAATCCATCCTATACATTGCCTTGTTGATATTTTGTCTGGAAGATCTATCTATTGATTTCAGTGGGGTGTTAAAATCTCCCCTATGACTGTATTGCTTTTGATCTCTCCCCAAATATCCACCAAAATTTTCTTTATATGTTTAGGTGCTCCTCTGTAGGGTGCATGTATGTTTACAAGGGTTATATTATCTTTGTGGATTGATCCCTTTAGTATTATGCAATGCCCTTCTTTATGTCTTGTTAGTTTTTGTTTTGAAGTCTATTTTGTCTGATATAAGTATTGTTACCTCAGCTTTCTTTTTAATTTCATTTGCATGAAATATTTTTTCCCATTCCTTCATTTTATGTCTGTCTCTATCTTTTGTTCTGAGGTAGGTCTCTTGTAGAGTGTATATATGGGTCATATTTTCTTATCCATTCAGCTACCCTGTGTCTTTTGTTTAGAGCATATTATCCATTTATATTTAAGGTTACTGTTGCTAGGTACTCATTTATTGCCATTTTATTCTTTATTTCTTTTCTATTTTTTTTTTTTAAATAGGAAGCCACTGATGTTTTGAGCTTCAGTATTTTTTTTTAAACATATCTTTATTGATTTCAGAGAGAGGAAAAGAGGGGGGGAGAGAGAGATAGAAACATCAATGATGAGAGAGTCATTGATCGGCTGCCTAGCCTGCAACCCAGGCAAGCGCCCTGACCGGGAATCGAACCCCAATCTCCTGGATCCTAGGTTGATGCTCAACCACTGAGCCACGCCTGGCTGGGCTTTATTTCTTTTCTTAAAAAAATATGTCTTTATTGCTTTCAGAGAGAGAAAGGGAGAGGAAGAGAGAGATAGAAACATCAATGATGAGAGAGTCGTCAGTGATCAGCTGCCTCCTGCACATCCCTGACTGGGGATCAAGCCACAACCCGGGCATATGCCCTAACCAGGAATTGAACCGAGATCTCCTGGATCCTATATCGATGCTCAACCACTGAGCCATCCCCAGCCGGGCTGCCAATTATTCTTTATACCCGAGTCTCTCTCTCTTGCTCTCTTTCTTTCTTTTTTCTTCTTCTTAAAGCAGGGCCTTTGCATTTCTGGCAATAGTGGTTTGGTGATAATGAACTCCTTTAGTTTTTTGGGGTTTTTTTGGTCTAGAAACCTTTTTGTTTGCTTCCAATTTTAAATAATAGCCATGCTGGATAGAGCAGTTTTATTTGCAGGTCCTTGTTTTTCATAATTTTGAATATTTCATGCCAGTCCTTTCTGGCTTGAAGTGTTTTTGTTGAGAAATCAGCTGACAGCCTTATGTGATCTTCCTGGTAGATACATACTTGTCCTTCTATTGCTGCTCTTAAGATTCTCTTTATTTGTAACATTGCTTACTGTAATTATGAGGTGTCTCTGTGTGCACCTCTTTGGGTTCATCTTAATTGAGAATCTCTGTGCTTCCTGAATGTATGTGACTTTTTTCTTCACTGAGTAAGGGAAATTTTCAGCCATTATTTTTTCAAAAAGGTTCTCAATCTTTTGCTCACTCTCTTCTCTATACCTCTATGATGCAAATATTGTTACACTTGATGTTGTCCTTGAGACTTTTCTCATTTGTAAAGATCTCTTCTTTTTATTTTTATTATTTATTTATTTATTATTTATTTATTTATAAATATGTCTTTATTGATTTCAGAGAGAAGAAGGGAGAAGGAGAGATAGATGAGATGATAATGAGAGAGAGTCATTGGTCGGCTGCCTCCTGCATGCCCCTACTGGGGATTGAGCCTGCAACCCTGGCAAGTGCCCCGACTAGGAATTGAACTGTGACTTCCTTGTTCATAGGTCAATTCTCAACCACTGAGCCACACCGGTCAAACTATCTCTTTTTTTATTGCTCAGATTGGGTGCTTACTGCTATCTTGCCCTCTAAATCATGGATTTTATCCTCTGTTTCACCTAACCTGCTGTAGATTCCTACTAGTCTATTCATTTCATATATTGTATTCTTCATTTGTGACTGTTTTTTATGGTTTCTATGTAATATTTAGTGTAATATCATTTTGTTTAAGTTCTCATTGAGACTATATATTTTTTTGACTAAGGTACTTGAGCATTCTTATAACCATTGTTTTAAACTCTGCATCTGGTATCTTGGCTGTTTCCATTTAATTTAATTCTCCTTCTGGACATTTCTCTTGTCCTTTCATTTGGGGCATATGTTTTTGTCTGCCCATTTTGTCTCTGTGTATTAGTTAGATCAGCTATAACTTCCAAACTTTTTATGTTGGTTTTATTATGTAAGTGTCTTGTTGGGCTCAGTGGCACAATTTTCCAGATAACCTGAGCTCCATGCAACAGAAATGTTTCTTTTGGGTTATGTGCACCCTCCTGTTGTAGTCGAGTCTTCAATGCTGCTGGCCCCTTTGTGGGTAAAGTTAACACCCCAGGGTGACTGACTATAAGGTTATATCTTGATCACTGTGTATGAGTCACTCTGCAGGGACTCCTCTTGAAGTGGAATTTTTCTCAACAGGATCTAGTGCTTGCTGGAATCCCCCTTTTGTTGTGCCACTTGTGTGGCTACTTGTGTTGAGCTCTGGTGTGTTCTGAAGTTCACCACTAGTTATGTTGTTTCTGGATCCATTTGGACAAGTTTCAGGTACAGGTTAATTTCAGGCATTGTGTTTAACTGGACTTGGGCTACCTGTTTGGAGCTACCTAGCTATTCTCCCCTTGTGGTTACATCTATTTGGCTTTGGTGTGTATAGGAGGGTCAGCTTCCTCTACCTTAAATGTGGGGGCACTTTTATAAGAGGTACTAGGCTACCTGAGGTCAGCCTTCTCCTGTCAGTTACTTGGCCTCCCTCTGAGGTTGCCTGGTTTTCCTCCAGAGCCTTCTGAAGAAGGGCTGTAGAGTGGGCCAAGGCTGGTCTCCATGCATAGAGGCTTCCACAGTTCTTGAGTTTGGAAGTGCAGGATGATCAAGGTCAAGAGAATGGGCTAGTGGTTCGTCTATTAAGGCATTGCACAGTCAGGCATTCATTGAAGGGAAAATGGCCCTTATTCTAGAGTCACATCACTCAGTTTCTGCCAGAGTCTCTAACTTCAGCTCCCCCAGGAGGAGCATACAATAGGTTCAGGTTGGGTTCAGCCAGCCATTTTCTCTGTAGGAACAAGCTCAGCAGGGCAGAGCAACCTGGGATGGGGAGGACAGATTTTTAAAATTTCCAGTTGGAGGTGGTGCTGGCTGAGCCTGCAGGAGGGGGTCAAGTACTTTGTTCCAGCCCCAGACAATAGCTTTTGAGGGACACACACTCCAAATGTCCTAGCCCCAAGCAGAACACCTTTCTCCCACTTAACTGAGCTAAGCAGGGAGTAGCCAATGGGACTTGGGAGGACAGATCCAAAGAGTCTCTTGTTTCGGGTGGTGCTGGAAAACCTGTAGGAAGACAGCAGGCACTTCTTCCTCTTCCCAGGATAGCAAGATATGAGCTCACAAGAGATGTAGAAATTGCACCATCAACAATTGCACCAGATCTTGCCTGTCTGATTATCAAACAAATGTCTCTCCAGTTGATACTCTTGTAAAGTCCTAGCACTGTGCAGTACTCTGATCTCTTTGCATGAATGAACTCAACAGGGCAGGCCCACAGAGTGGAAGAGTAGGTCAAGTGATTCAACTAGTAGAGGAGGGAGCAGAAGTGCCCTTGAGATGGGTAAGAATAATCCCATTTCCAAAGCTACACAGTTTAATTACTGTCTGAGTCTTTGCCAAGAGCTTCTCTAGAAAAAAAGCACCCCAAAGGTCCCTGTTTACTGCAACTAACAGACATCTTCGCAGGACCCGAGCATAGCAGAGTGGTGTCTCCAGTAGTTGGAGGGCCAGGCAGTGCACTTCACAGGCTGGTGCTGTAACAGAAGTGCTCAATCTTGGGAAGGTGGCATCTGGGTCTCTATAAGACCCACTTCTCTCCCAAGTGGACTGAATATCCACCTATTTTCACCACCAGTTGCTATGTGGGCTTCTCTTCTCAGTTTTGTTGCTCTGGATTGAGACCCTATACTCCTAGGGGGAGTTATTTTTGCAGCTGAGATATCCTCAGCCACTGCACATGGATGCGGGGCCATCCTTTTCTGTGTTTCTGTCCTTCTTACCAGTTTCTGTGTGGCTTCTTCTGTAAATCCCAGGTTATAATATTTTAGTTCAGCTAGCCTTCAGTTGGTTATTTAGGTTGATGGTTTTATAATTTAGCTTTAAATCCTGTTTGGGGCCAGGAGCAGGTGAGTGTTGCTTCCACCTACCCTGCAGCCATCTTTGACTCTCAAACATATTTAAATTTATTTCAGTTGAAGATAAATTGAAAAAATATTTTGCTCATGGCTAACATTTCAAACAGTACAGAAGACTTTAAGCTGAAATAAAT
Source organism: Miniopterus natalensis (assembly GCF_054644295.1). NCBI lineage: Eukaryota > Metazoa > Chordata > Mammalia > Chiroptera > Miniopteridae > Miniopterus > Miniopterus natalensis. The sequence goes on from NC_142090.1 coordinate 30,852,631, forward strand.
AATTTTTTCCCAGTACAACTGTTAACTGTTGTGGTTAAAAATAACCACTGACTATAGTATCTTTGGTCTTTCCAGGAATTTTCTATGCACATATATGTACACATTTTTTTCCACTTATCTTGGTTATCTTTTATTTCAACACATAAAGTGCTACTTTAACCTTTTTAATTACTGTAAAGTATTCTATCATATGGATGTAGTATTATTTATTCAGTTACCTATTGATGGGTATTTCTAGAGTTAAAAAAAAAAGCCTGTTATAAGCATATATCTACAATTATCTCTGTATACTTGTCCCATACTGATAAGTCAGATTTTTAGCTGGAGCATTCTGAGTCAAAGCATCTAAAATTTTTATAGGTTTTTACTCCATTGCTGTCCCCAAAGTGGGTTTTAAATTAACACACACAAAAATGAGAATCTAAAGAAGCTTTTCCCACTTTAAAACTCACATTGAACTTCAAGATGTAAGTTCTCTTTTTTGGGCATGAAATGTAAATTTGCCAAAGATGAACATTTTATTCTACAAAAATATTTTACTCCTGGGCAAGGCTTACCATTGCTTACTTATATTTTCAAGTCAATAACACATTACATATGTGTATTTTTCCATGGATTAACTTTTTAAAAAATTTACAAATGTTTAAAATAATGTATTTGACTAATTATTTGTTCTAGGCATTGACTCATGCTATTTCTCCCACTTGGAAAATCCTTCTCACTTCAGTCCTGCATGTTGATGTCTTATCTGCCCCTCATGGTTTAATTTAAATGATACCATCTTCATTTAAATCATGTTTCCTTTCTCAGTGCTCCCAGCACTTCTATTCAACTGTTTTATAGTTCACATTTTACATTATAAGTCACTTATAAATGGTAGCTATTATTATTATTAGGTACTGGATATTTTCAGTTCTCTAAATGTTCTTGTTCTCTTCTATTGTGCTTGCCTGCTCCAATGGATTGGTTTAGCTCAAACTACATATTTAGTATTGTGATACTACATTTATTTTCTTTTAAAATAAATGGGCCAGGATTTTATTTTCAAGAACAACTATATAAAACAACATTTTTATTCTTAAGTTTTAGATTTTTTAGCACAGCAAACTGTCTCTAGAATTCAGCTGATAAACACATGCAACTTTAAAAACTAAGAGTTAAATTTGTAACATGGATGTCATTATATTAAAGGCCTTTGGAGGCAAGCTGGCATAGTTTACATACCAACGAACCTATTTATAGAGCTGACTCCTTCTTGTAATGTCAACTGTAATGTTATACTTGTTCAAGCACCCATGTCTCGCATATCAGCCTTACTAGTTGTTCAGTTCTCTTATTTGATATCAGAGAGCCCAATGGAGCCTTCTGAAGAACCTAGTCAGATTAGCAAAAATACCTTTTTAGAAGTTCCTAATTTATCTGATTCTCTTTCTGAAGATGAAGAAGTTAAAGCTACTTTTAAACCTGGTTTCTCCCCTCAACCTAGGAGACGCGGTTCTGATTCTTCTGAAGATATGTATCTCGACACTCCATCTTCAGGTACTAGAAGAGTTTCATTTGCTGACACCTTTGGATTTAATCTTGTATCTGTCAAAGAATTTGATTGTTGGGATTTACCAAATATTTTAACAAATTTCAACTTAAGAAAGGAGATTTTCCACCCAGAAGAATATGTTTTATCTCCACTATTTGACTTGCCTTCTTCAAAAGATCTTATGCAACAACTTCAAGAACAGAAAGCAATATTGGAGTCAGCTGAGTATCTTCCTGGATCTACAAGTGTAAAGGGCATTATTCGAGTTTTAAATATTTCTTTTGAGAAGTTAGTATATGTGAGAATGTCCTTAGATGACTGGAAGACACATTTTGACATTTTAGCAGAATATGTCCCAAATTCATGTGATGGTAAAACTGACCAGTTCTCCTTTAAGATTTCATTGGTTCCTCCTTATCAAAAAGATGGCAGGAAAGTTGAGTTTTGTATACGTTATGAAACTTCTGTTGGTACATTTTGGTCAAATAATAATGGCACAAATTATGTATTAGTCTGTCAAAAGAAAGAACAAGAACTGAAGCCTGTGAAATCTTGGGAAGAATTTCCTAACAGACAAATAAAAGGCTGCTTAAAGGTGAAATCAAGGTGAGAATATATCTTACATTCTTTACTCTTTAAAATCTTAAAGCTTTTTATGTCATTATTTCATGTGCTGTTAAGAGATAGCATTCTGTTTTAAAATATACAGCTTGTTATGTATAAAACAATGCTGTTAGGCCTTAACAAGGTAAATGTTATTTAAATAATTGCACTGTGTTATTTCTCCTGCAAATATAAGGAAAAATATATGGTATAATGCAATGGTTGGAAGGGTAATGCAATGTGTATATAGCTTGTCTAATGAGATGTAAATTGCTAAAATTGAAATTATAGAATCCAGATTCTTAACATGTAAGCTTATTTATTTTGTCATTTAAAGTATATTTATTTTCAGCAGTTTTGAAATGTTTTCGTCATATTTCAAAACATTTCTGAGCAACATAAAACTGCATTTCAATGTACCTAGTGCTCAGAAATTTTTAGACTTCCCCTAAAAGCTGCAACACATTTTTGTTTGGAGAGATACATGTCAAGTTAAATCATAAAAGCTATGGCTTTAATGATGAAGAGCAAGACATAAGCATGTGAGTGATGTATGAATTACACATACAACATAATAACATAATTATAACCAAATACAACATGGAACACAAAGTAGTATAAGTTAGTAAAAGTAAATGGAGCAGAATTTTAAAAAATATTCAGCTAGAAATAAAAATATTCAGCTTTATAGTTTAGAGATTTGGTATACAACTCCTCATTATTAACCTTGCTCTTCTGTTAACATGAAAAACAAACAAAAAATATTGACATTCAGATCTCTTTGACTAATCTCCATGGCACTAGGCTAGTAATTAAAACATCCAGAAGGAGATAGATCTCTTCTGCTTCACAGTGTCCCAATGGGAATGTCCACAGTGCTCCACCAGCCACAGGCAAATGTTTGATTAGCTTCTGGGTTGTCCAAACTGTCTTTAGACCCAAAGATTCTAGTAACTTCACCAGCAATAGTATAATATGATGAAAAGGGAACTGCATTAAGGATCAAGACACCCAGGTTCTAAACAAAATTAAATAAGAACCTAAGATACGATATGGGGAATTTTTAACTTCTTTACACTTTAATGCTTTGATCTAAATGTGTAATTCTAATGCATTGATGAACTAAATATAAAATAGATAGAAACAATTAACCATACAAAATGTTTCTATTTTCATTATCCTTTAAAGTCATTTGAAATATTGGTTTACTCAACTTTGTGAATTATGCCAACTTTCTTAGTCCAAAAAAAAAACTTTCTCAGATTTTAACTAATGTTATTAAGAGAGAAAATATAATCATAATCTCTATATGTGCTAAATTAATAACTTGGGTATTTATGAAATTACAACATGTTAGTTATACAGACAAAATAAGTTCAACACTATTTAACAAACTAATGTTTATTCATAATCATATATGTATTAAATCCTTTCCAAATGAGATCATCATCATGATATCTATAAAACATGCTGCAACTTGCTCCATATGTTAGAGGAAAGCAGAATTTAGAAAAGGCACAGTCTTATTATCACAGAGCTCATAAAAGAAGCAATGTTTGACTCAGAGATTTCCTGTAAATTAAAGATTCAGGTTTAAAATTACAAGGACTATATCCTGAACTATGATAAAATAGGGGATTCCTTTCATAAACCAAACTTTCATTTGATATTAAGAACAAAATGGGCAACTGATAGGCCTAACCTATCCCAACCACTATAATATTGGAACTTTTAATCTAAGATATGTATAACTAAATACAAGGTGGGGCAAAAGTAAATTTACAGTTGTTCGTATGGAAAATAATAAAATAATTAATAAATAATAATACAAGAATAAACTCTATGTTTGGTGTACTAACAACTGTAAACTTACTTTTTGCCCTACCTTCCATGTATATATCCATAAACACATTTGTATTCAGAACAGTAATCACTGATTTCATAGCAGACACCATTCAGGTTTTTTATTTATTTATCTTTATCATTGAAAGTATTACAGATGTCCCCTTTTGTTCCCCATTGACCCCCTCCACCTCTCACCCACCACCTCCCGAGGCCAATATTGCTTTGGGGAAAAACCAAAGAGGAACTAAACCACAAAATAATCTAAAGACCTGTAAAGTTTCCTAATGAGTAATAAAAATGGAAAAAATCCCTCTCCTTCAAAACTACAAATACATTTTCTGCCCGTTTATAACTTAAAAATCACCAGCATCATTCAAGCCACATTTTTAAAAAAAGCATTTGCCTCTGGAGGAGGCCTTTTGTGCTGAGTTTCTGTCCAACATTAAATTTTACATTTGATTTATATATCACTCAAAATGAAGTGTATAAAGAAATCCTGACAAATCCTTAGAGGAGAATGTTACATTATAAAATATTTATATTGCTTTTCCATGATATAATTTATATGCAATGGAGTTTCAAATATTCCCAGAACTCACACAAGAGAGCATTATCAAATTTCTAAATGAATATTACAAATGGATTTCATTGTGAAGAATTTGGTTAGAGAAAAATGCCATATCATGTTAACGCTATTTTATAAAACGTGTACTTGACTAAAATAAAAATAAACCAATACTTATTTGATAAATATTTACAGCCTCTAAAATATCCTCTTCCCCCTAAAAAGTTACAGAATCTAAATGGGCCTTTTCTTTTTTAGCATTCCCACACTTCCTATGCAGGTAAATTTGGAGGTACTTATTTCTGAAGATAGACAAGGGAAATGCATGTGAGTTTTAACTTCATACTTTCAAGTAGATTAATAATAGTGTACAAAATAAGTCAGAGTTAAAATGAAAATAAAGTGTCCCTGACGTAGAGAGTAACTTCTAACTTGAATTCCTGTTAATACCAAACTTAATTTGTTATCAGGGTCTTGGAGATTGTTTCTTCTGAGAGTGTCAATAATCCCTTCTAATAAGTTCAGAATGAGTTGTGGGAACCTGTTTAGTAAGGTTTCAGTTAAGTCAATCACCCTGGGCAATAACTTCTTTTCTATGGAGATATTTTTCAGATCAGAGATTGCCTATTTTCTTTGATGTAGTCACCTGTTTTCTTTGATGCTTGTTAATCTATCTACTTTTAACAACAACAGCACAAAAAAATCTAGAGGGAGAGGAAAATGGAGTTTGTAACTCATAGGTGACTGAGAGCAACCCAAAAGTATTTAATAGCACCAATAAGTCATGCATCATGAAATACTGATGTATCATCACATATATGGCACAAAACTAAGCAGATTTCTGATCTACATCCCATGGACTTTATTATAAAGAAATAAATGGCACTGGTATAATTTGCATTAAATTTACATATATAAATAGGCTAAAAGTAGCATACAGAAGCAGTATAATAACCTCAAAGTTAAAATTATGGGCTTCAGAGTCAAACATATCTAGATTTGAGTCCAAGTTTCATTACATGCTAGTTGTGTGACCTTGAGCAATTTTAACTGTGTTTCCTCATTTCTTAATTAGGAATAATAATAGTAGTATCTCCTAAGAGTTTTTGAGATACATGAAATAATATATATAAACTTTTGACACAGTGTCTGGCACATAGTAAGTTATCAGTAAATATTAACTGCTGTAAAAAGACAAGGCTAAATCTAGCATTAGGTAGATCTGAAAAACCCCTAGAAGGGCTCAACCTGCCCAAAAGTTCCTTTCCTCTTTCTTTTCAGGGTTCCTAAATTTTCACCTGTCGAGAGCCATTTCCTTGTCTTTTGCAGGATTTCAATAAATACATAAAACTGAGTGCAGATTTTTCTGAGGTGTGTGTCACTTTATTTCTGGAACATCTTAAAGTTGAAAGAGATCTTAATGAATATTATTTCCATATTTAATAAGTAAAATAATGGAAGACCAGATCTGAAAGGTTAAAAAGCCATTAATTTTGCCATTAAAAAGACATGTGCAGCCCTAGCTGGTTTGGCTCAGTGGTTAGAGCATTGGCCCGTGGACTGAAGTGTCCCGGGTGCGATTCCAACCAAGGGCATGTACCTCAGTTGCAAGCTTCATCCACTGCTCCAGTTGGGGCACGTGAAGGAAGCAACCAATCAATGTGTCCCTTTCATATTGATGTTTCTGTCTGTCTGTCTCTTCCTTCTGCTCTCTCTGAAAAAGCAACGGAAAAAATATCATCAGGTGAGGATTAAAAAAAAAAAAAGGGACATGTGCATTAAACCCAGTAAATGTATACTTATTAGCTATGTGACCATGGACATATTACTTAATTTCTCAAAGCTTCAGTTTGCTCATCTGTAAATGCTGTGTTCAAAACTCATTTCACAAGTGTTTTAAGGGCATGTGTGTCAGGTACTGTATTGTAAGGCATCAGCATCCAACAGAGAAGCCTGGCTGGAAACATGATCCTATGAAAACAAGGAGAGGTCCCTAGGGAAAAGGCCTCTCAAGGGATGAAAGCAGAGAGGTGGAGAGAGAACACCAAAACCAAGCTCAGATTCTTTGGATATACAATGGTACTTATGGATAAAAAAATGAAATAAGAACCATTAATATTACATTTAGAGTTTTCTAGAATGTGTGATCTGTAACTGATCTTGTGTATTGGGTAAGAGAGTTACTTTTTCAGCATCTTTTTTTTTCTTCCACCAGCTGCTAAATGTATGTTCCCAATTACTGGGTACACAGACTAACTTCATCTGGTTTAGTATCTTAGTAAGTGAAACCAGTTTATTATTTTAAATAAAGAAATGGCATGATATAGGTGTTGGATGGTATTTATAACTTGACCAAGTGAATACAAATAAATTCATGAAAAATTTTAATGCCAAAGGCGAAAATTGATCAGTGGTCTTTTTTTTTTTTTTTTTTTTTTTTTAACCAAGGAATAGAACTGAGCACATTCAAGAATGGGAAAGAGAAAAATACTTCTTAAGGCATGATTTTAAGATTACAGAGAGTTTATCTTTCAGGGTGGTAAAATCATTAAAATGAGACCAAGAAAAGCATTGGAAAAGTGGGGCATAAGATATGGTCATGTTGCATGTTCCAGTCAGTGCCGTTGAATTGTGAGACTTCCTTAATTTACACTTACAGTATAATCTGGGATCATGGAAATGTCCAAAGAGGTGTAAATAGTCCCATGAGGTCTTTAGGAATTAATGTATTCCATAGCTAACTTGCTTTGAGTCCACACTAATTGTGGAGGGACCTTGTTTAGGCCACATGGAAACATAAAACACAGCTGCAAAGACCCCATCAAGAGGATTGTTTGGAAGCTGCCAGCTGGTTGCAACAAGAAGCCAAATAGCTTAGCGTTTCCTTGGATATCTACCAAGGTTTTGTGGTTTTCTGGTTTTGTGAAAATTCATACCATTTGGCCTAGACTTTCCTTAGAGTATTTTTGAACCATTTCTGAGAGATGAAGAAGAGGGTCTGTTCATTCAAGGTTTTCCTCAAGCTCTAACTGAAGAGAATCACTATGGATACCATGCCTCACATGGATAAGTGGATCCTCTGCGAGATCTCTGAACCTAACTTCCCTCCCAAAGCCCATCCACAACCTGTAGAAAATGGAGCAGGGCTCAAGAACTGTGAGCCAATAAAGCTCCAGACCAAAAAAAAAAAAAAAAAAGATTGTGAAGTGGGATGCTGTTTTTTACCATATTCCCATTCTGCTGACTGTGACTTCTCTTTGTTTCAAGTTTTTATCCCAACACTTTAACAGGAATAACGTAAGGGAAGTAACCTAAGGGGCACACACTTGAGGTAGGCCTAATTGTCCAGTGCCCTGTCAGACTTAAAAATCCTCTCTACTATGATACCTCACTTTGAAACTATGCTTGAAAAATAATATATATATGGATATATACACAGGTATGTGTGTATATATGTGTATGTCTGTCTGTTTATATGGGTTCATACACAGACATATATCAAACAAACACACACACATAAAATTTCTCCTCTTTAAATGCAGATACCTCTAGGATGTCAGGGAGGTCAGGGACTATCCCTCTCTTACACCCAATTAAGGTCAGTTGCACAAACAGGATTTGACTTTGAATTGAGACCATGGATTTGGATAATTTAAGAACAGAGAGCACATGAGGTTTCAGGCAGATTTGAGCACACAGTTATGGTAAAGGCTTTGTAGAAACCTGAGAACTCCAAGGGTGTGAGTGTGTGTGTGTGTGTGTGTGTGTGTGTGTGTATTTGAAGGGAAGGAGGACTCGAACTGAGACATAATGAAAATAGAACAGGCTTTAAAGTGGGGCAGATTTGGGCTTTCATTCTAACTAATGACTGTGTTAACTTGGATAAATTATAGTTTGTGTCCATTTTATTCAGGAGTAAAATAGGGATCATAATTGCTACTTGACAGAATTAATATAAGAAATACTTTAGCTAATATATATACATGCATTTCTCCCAGTTGCTGACACTTTGTAGATACTCAGAATGTCATAAGTGATAAATTCTACATTTTAAAAATCTTGTGTTGGTGAGTCATATGCCCAAAATTAATGGAAAAATGCTTGTTTTTCTCAATATCATTCCTGCTGCCAGGATCCAGGTTAATACAAATAGTTTCAAAATTAGCTATGTTATGGGTTCAATAAGGTTTTAGTCACTAACCAGGAAAACTAATCAATAGTTATGGCATTGCTTCTATGTGGAAAAAATATTTCCAAATTCTAACAACTTCTGAGTTACAAAAGATTTTGAAACATCACCTGTTCATAAATTAGATACTAGGTACTTTTTAAAAAATTTGTTTTCATTTTCATTTAAATTTTATTTCATGAAAATTTAATTTTCACTTCATGAATGTTTAAGAAATGTTTTATGTTTATTGGTGATTTAAATATCATTTTCTATGAACTAATTGTTCATTTCTTCCAGTTTTTAAAAAAATTTATCTTTATTGTCGAAAGTATTGCAGATGTCCCCTTCTTTCTCCCATTGACCCCTCTACCCTGCTGCCCCCCCCCCCCAGGCCTTCACCACGCTATTGTCTAAGTCCATAGGTTATACCTATATGCATACAAATTCTTTGGTTAATCTCTTCATGCCCCTCCCCCTTCCCTCCAAAATTCCATCCCCCTCTCCCTTCTCATGTGTCAAACAATAAAAAGTTCTCTTTATTTATGAGTCTGTTTCTGTTCTGCTTGTTAATTTTGTTTGTAGATTCAATTGTTGATGTATTTATTACCATTTTATTGCTCATATTTATTATCTTCTTTTTCAAGAAGACCCTTCAACATTTCATAAAATACTAGTTTGGTGGTGATGAACTCCTTTAGCTTTTACTTGTCTGGGAAGCTCTTTATATGCCCATCAATTCTAAATGATAGCTTCGCAGGATAGAGTAATCTTGGTTGTAGATCCATGCTTTTCATCACTTTGAATATTTCTTGCCACTCCCTTCTGGCTTGCAAAGTTTCTTTTGAGAAATCAACTGACAGTCTTATGGGAGCTCCCTTGTAGGTAACGAACTGCTTTTCTCTTACTACTTTTAAGATTCTCTCTTTATCTTTAATATTAGACACATATGATGTGTCTTAGTCTGGCCTCTTTGGGTTAGTCTTGTTTGGAACTCTCTGCACTTACTGGATTTCTATGTCTGTTTCCTTCACCAAGTTAAGGAAGTTTTCTGTCATATTTTAAATAGGTTTTCAATTTCTTGCTTTGTCTCTTCTCCTTCCGGTACCCCCATGATATGAATGTTGGTATGCTTGAAGTTGTTCCAAAGGCTCCTTACACTTCCCTCATTTTTTGGATTATTTTTCCTTTTTGCTGTTCTGATTGTGTGTGTTTTGCTTTCTTATATTCCAAATTGATGGTTTGATTCTAGGCCTCACCTACTCTACTGTTGTTTCCCTTTAAATTATTTTTTAAGTTAGTGCATTTTTCATTTCTGACTGGTCCTCTTTTATGTTGTTGAGGTCTTCACTAAGTTATTTGAGCATCCTTATAACCAGTGTTTTGAATTCTGCATCTAGTAGATTTCTTATCTCCATTTTGTTTAGTTCTTTATCTGGAATTTTGTTCTGTTCTTTCATTTGGGACATGTTATTTTTCTCCTCATTTTGGCCACATCCCGGTGTTTGTTTCTATGTAATAGGTTGACCTGCTATATCTCCTAGGCTTGGTAGCATCGCCTAATGTAGTAGGCATCCTGTAGGGTCCAGTGACACAGCCTCTCTGATCACCCTAGCTGGGCATTCAAGGTGCACTCCCCATGTAGGCTGTATACCCTTCTGTTGTAATTGACTCTAGATTGCTATTGGTATGTCAATGGGGGGGATTTAGTCAGGCTGATCATCTGCAAAGACAGGCTGTGACCACTGACCTCCAACCTCCAACTACTTTGGAGGATCAGCTATGCGGGGGCCCACCACACAGAGCAAAGCTTACTTTAGCGGGGCTCTGGTACCCCCTGAGTCCACCCCTTGAGTGTGTCACTTGTGGGCGTGGTTGGGTGGTGGTGCTTGGACATGGTCTAAGGCCATCCACTGGGTGCACTGGCTCTGGGGCCTCCAGTGAGGTGCAGGCCAAGGCCAGCCACCACCTGTGTTCTGCTCGGGACTACCAGGCATAAGCTACAAAGCAATCTGCATATGGCTGCTTCTTGTGCTCGGCTTGGATGTTCCTAGGCAAGGCCAAGCTATGAGCCAAGGCTGGCACTGCTAGTGCCAGGCCTGGGGCCAATTATGAGAGGTATATGGCTCACTGAGGCCAGATGCTGCTTGTTTGAGAGATTTTAGGAAAATTTGAAACCTGAGCCAAGACAGGCTATTCCTATGGTACAGCCGCTGAAACAACTTGATTGAGCCTGAAAGTTGGGTGGGGCAGAGTCTTGGGGAATCACCAGGGTAGGGCAAACAGTGTGAACTAGGTTGATGGAGTCTCAGATAGGATGCCTGACTACTGGCTTTGTGGGGGAAGAACTCATCAAAGGAACAATGGCTTCTGCCGGCTCTTCTTCTGGGAGAAAGCTGCCCTTCCAGCTCTCTCTCTGATGCCAAACAATTCTGTTCCTCCCCATATGTCTGTTGTGGCTTTCAACCTGCTGAGCTTGTGCAGGAGCTCAGAGGAAGTGAGTCTGAGTAGGCCCATGCGGGGCCTTTAAGAGGAACTACCTGAGACTCCAACAGCCTCAACCTCCTTCCTCAATTCACCCTGGTTTTTACAGCCAGAAGTAATGGGGACTTCTCTTCCTGGCACTGGAACTCTGAGCTGGGGGGCCCGATGTGGGACTGGGACCCACACTTCTCAGTGGGTACCTCCACAGCTGAGATTACCCTACTAATTTTTTTTTAATCCTTACCCGAGGATATTTTTTCCATTGCTTTTCAGAGAGAGTGAAAGGAAGGGAGAGAGAGAAACATCAATGTGTGGTTTCCTCCTGCAAGCACCCCAACCAGGGCTGGGATCAAGCCTGAAACTGAGGTATGTGCCCTTGGCTGGAATCAAACCTGGGACCCTTCAGTTCATGGGCTCATGCTCTAACCGCTGAACCAAACCAGCCAGGGATACCTTCCTCATTTTTATCCACCACATGTGGGTTTGTGACCAACATTTCTGCACTTCTGCCCCTCCTACCAGACTTGATGTGACTTCTTTAATTTCATAGTTGTAGGGCTTCTATTCAGCTGGATTTCAGGAGTTCTGAATGATGGTTGTTCTGTAGTTTAGTTGTACTTTTTATGTGGTTGTGGGAGGAGGTTAGTACTGCATTTTTACGTATGCTGCTACCTTGACTAGAAGTAAACACTTGGTACTTTTTAAAAGTAAACTAAAACATGTATTATTTTTAAAGTAGTTCTTCCTAAGGTGGTTCTTTTGGACTAAATAACTGAGTTGGCTGCATACAATTTCACCTTATTATCCCAGTTTATCTATGAATAGAAGATAAAATTGAATTTTATATAAATCTTTTCCTCCAAGAAAATATATTATATACCATTGTATTTTGGCCATTCCTTTGTTTTAAAGCATTCTCTGTACCCCACTACTATATAAAAAACTAAAAGCTCCTCAAAACATCTCTCAAATTTTTTCACATTTTTATTCTGCTTCTCTAATAGCTTTACTTCATAACTGACATGGTAGTGTTAATAATTCGTTTTGAAACCTTCATCATAATGTCCTGATGTTCAAATATTGTATGACAAATAGGAATAAATCACTAAATTGTTCTGCATTGTTTGGTGAGAAAGATTAATTGTACATTAAACAAGCCTGTCTTATAAAATTTTACTATTCCCTCTCCCATGAAGTTACTCTGTGCATTGTACAGGAGTGCTATTCAAATCACAATTAGAAACAGAACTTAACATTGTAAGATGATTGTCCTATATGAAGTTGTGGTTTTTAATTTTACTTATCTCTTTTGAAATTTGTGGTAGTCAAAAAGATAAAAATATTTGCCCAATTTATATGTATAAAGCATGCCAAATAGTTGATGCTTTTCCTAATTATGTGAAACAGATTTTAGAACCCATTTAACACATGGTATTCTGATTTGTTTAACAGAATTAAATCATGATACAAACATACCCTAATGACTCCAAATCTATAAGTAAAACTCCAAGCTGATTTTCATTCTTAAAAATTACTGTGGTGATCATGTGGTATTTGTCTTTCTCTACCTGGCTTATTTCACTTAGCATAATTTTCTCCTGATCCATCCATACCATCCCAAAGGGTACAAAATCCTTCTTCTTTATAACTCAATAATATTCCATGGTGTAAATGTCCCTCAGCTTTTTTACCCACTCATCTACTGCTAGGCACTTGGGCTGTTTCCAGATCTTAGTTAAACATGATAATCTGATGAACAAAATAGATTCAGTGACATAGAAGCATGGAACAGATTGACGATTCTCAGAGGGAAGGTGAGGTTGCATGGGTGGAGAGAGATTAACCAAAGAATTTATATGCATATATGCATAATCCATGGACACAGACAATAGTGTGGTAGAGGCCTGGGGCAGGAAGTGGGTGCAGGGTCAAAGGGGTCAGTGAGGAAGAAAGAGGACATTTGTAATATTTTAAACAATTATTTTTTAAAAGTATGTAGTTCCTAGAAAAAAAATTTACTGTGGATGTCTTCACACAATTACAAATCACATAGAATTGCTCAAGTCCATTTCAGCTTCATAAGCCACATGTAAAATGAAGCTGGGAAAAAATTCACAGTTTGTTAATATCTTCTTTTGAGAATTAATGTTTGTAAGTAATTTTATAATATATTGTTACAACTTAAATTTTTTGAGTATTTATCAATAGAAAAATTGCACATATTTTAAAAATTATATTCAGGTGTAGTAGAAAAAAATATATAATCTTCACATATAATCTTAAGTAGGTGTATAAAACTATTGCATTTACTGTAAAGTTGTAATCATTGTTACCAATAATTTCTTAACGGTTTTCACTGAATTGTATTGTTATAGGAGATACCACCTAATTTTTTCCTTTGTTTTCAGGCAGAATAATTCTGAAAACTACTCAAGCCAAATGGTTATAAATTCTTTTCTTAACCATCTCTAGGAAGATAGTGTTCTTCAGTAATGCATTCTATAGGAAATTCTATGCATTTTATGCAGTCATTCATATTGTTCTATGCCTTTAATCTTGTCATTTGTTTACTCTGATTTTCATTTGAATTAAATGTTGGAATCCTATCATTATACTTTAAAATTTAGTGAAATGATATTATTCCTGTCACTGATTTTTTTAATGTCAAATAGCCCCAATAACTTTAGATTTTTTTTTTTCTTTGAGGTCCTAACTAGTAAACTAATAAAATAGTTTGGAGTATTTTAATGGAGAATTGAGAAAAGAAAGAAACTCATCACCAGTTGAATTCTCTTAAGTGATTAATTATATCGCTAGTATAAGGACTGTGCTTTGCCAGCACTAATGTATCAAGGGGCAGCCCAATAGGTTAATAGCAGGCTAACTAAGGAGCTCTCCCTCTTTAGTTATTGGGCTAAGTATTATAGGTATTAATATTATTACTATACCCCCTATGGTAGTCAGAGAAGGAAAGGATATTTTTATTTATTTATTTTTTAAATTAAAGTATTTCAGAAGATCTCTGTTTATAGCTCAACCAACCTAAAAAGATAGCTGTGTTGGAATTTTGGAACCCTCTTAGACATATAAAATAATTAAAAATAATGGTTACACTAATTTCTATATATCTACTTTTAAATAAAATTTTACTCAGGATGTGACTGCATAAATAAGACACTGAAAAGAAACCTTGATCACATTTGTAAAAATCAAATGTAATACAGATTAACTGAAATTTAAATTTGTTATAAGTCTATCCTTTTGTAAAAAGGTTAATACTGTGTCTATAGGCAGAATTTATTGTATGTAATATATGTTAAATTTCTTGACTTGTGTATATGTATAGAATTTTAACTAAGAGCTATTTGTTCTGATTAATGAATATGTGAAAATCCAGTTGATGATTTATTTAGTAAGTTGAACATAGGTAGCAGTATACATTCAAAACATCTATATTTAAATTATCCTTGATGTGTTTCTTTAGTGGAAAAAATACACACATATGTATGCATGAGCTTTACTTAAAACTTGTGTGTATGCATGTGTGTGTAATAAATATACTAAAGATATTCTTCAGTTCATTTTTTTAGTATGTTACATTTTCTGTGTTAGTAATGTCATTCAAAACTAACTTTGGCAAACCAAGTTGTTTTCAGAAAATTCTAGTTATATGAACATACAAGGCATTTGCTTCCAAATCTCATAAAATTCATGTAGTTCAATAGGACCCCTGCTCCTATTGTTGATTTGTTAATATTTTGAGACTTGCTTTTACTCTTTCATTTCTTTGTTATACTTCCTTTAAATTACCAGTGTTTCTAGCAGTATTTTCCCATGAAGTAACTACACCTAGGGTACAAAAAAAACACTTTTCCTTAAATGAAAGGATTGCTATTTGCCACCTTTGCATCTAGTGTAATTTATTTAATAGGTAACACAATTAACATTTAGCAAAAAAACCAATGTTTATCAGATATTTTTCTGTCTGGAAGGAAGAGTACTTTTGCTGTATTGCCTTCTATATCTGTTTAGTCAGAATGTTTACAACAGTAACATTTACAAAATAGTGGCCTTTTCCTGCACTTTTAAATACCTTATGTGTAGCCATCTTCCCAAATGGATTGCAAGTTCCTTGAGTTAAGAATGGTAGATTAGTTTAAGCACCATTCCCCACAGTGACCAACACAAGATTTTGCACATAAAAAGCTTTGAAAAAGTATTAAAGGCAACTGGTTTTCTCATTGATAAAGCTGATGCTTGGTAAAATACAAAAGTACTTTCTGAATTATCAGAGAATTAATTATGTTTATTATAGTTTTAATAATGAGTACTTTTATTGTATTCACAATCTTTAAAAATATGATGCCTTCTGAACATCTCCATCTAATGTCCAGGTGTCAAATTAATTTCCCTAAAGTTTCAAAACAAAATTACATTACATTTCTCCTCCAATCTTAATTCTTCTTCCATTACTCTCTATATATTTTTAAAATCATAGTCATCATTCCTGTCATGCAAATAAGAACTTTAACATAACAACTGATTTCTCTTTTCCTAATGTCTTTTAATTTTACACCAATAATCTATTATATGGCTGTAGAGATAATAGGTGTTCATTTGATGAAAAATAAAAATTACTTAAAAATATATTATACAGGGGTGGGCAAAACTAGGTTTACAGTTGTGAGTATGTGAAGCGAGTTTATTCTTGTATTATTATTTATTAATTATTGTATTGTTTTTCATATAAACAACTGCAAACCTACTTTTGCCCACCCCTGTATATTGTAAGAACAACAGATAAAAGGGAATTTTGTTTCTGCAATAACCACATATTTGTTGTCTAAATTGACTCAAAATTAAATATAAAATTGAACATATTAACCCTGTTACATCTTGTAGACAGTCTAAATTTAGGTGTCACTTTCAGTTACCATGGTATCAATGAAGGATTAAATTGAGGAATAAATTAATATAATCTATTATAGGATACTCTCATGCTTTTCCTCATTTTTTATGCTTTCTAAGGAGATGATTGATTGAGTCACTACAATTTTACTTTTTAATAATGTCAGGTGCTCTTAACATCTCACAGGAAAGAAATATTCATCAGTCAGCTTTTGACATCTTTTATGTTATGGTCCAGATCAGTGGGACCAGAACCAGAAAAATTTAACCAACTGAGTAATAAAAGACCAAAGACAGATACTGTATGTCCACTGATCAGAACTGAGTCATTTAGTCATTGTTCTTGCCAGACCAAGATCAGAGCCAGAGCTCCTGTTAGTTCTGCTGCTAATGTGGTGCTCACAGATTCTGACACCAGTGGATCTGGACCTGGTTGTCCTGTCTGCTTTTTTTTACTTTATTGATTTCCTTTTTACCTCTACCAGATTCTTCCTGTATACCTAACCATTATCAAGCTGTGTACCACTGTCATCTCTGTCCTTAGATTGCATTCTTGGTCTTACCTTACATGAAACCTAACAAAACAAATAAAGGAGAGCAATGCAATGCATCTAAATGTTTAACCTTAAAACCTACAAAAGGGTAGTGTGAACAATCTGCAATATTCTACTAAGTACTATTTAAAAGCTTTTTATTTTGATATAATTTTAAATTTTAAAGAAAGCAACAGGAAAAATATGAAGACTTTCCATATTCCTGTATACAATGTTTTAAAATTATATAACAGAGTGATCTAGTTGGATTTATTCTTGTAGGCAAAATCTTTTACTTTTGAAAACTTAAAGCAGTGCTAACTTTCTAGTTTGAAATTAATTGCCTATTTTGTAGAATATAAAATATACTTTAAATGTTTTGTGACAATATCAACAAACTCAATTGGAAATAACACATATCAAACATATTATAATGCTTTTAAACCTTTTAAAATTATATTATTTTTATAACAAACATATTTTAGGAAAGAACATAAATAACTATATGTTTTATATGGTAAAGGTAATATACTCTGTCTATAATGTAGCTCTTATATTAGTTTCCATTAAGACTTTAACTATAATTTTCCTAGTATCTAAAAATGTTTATTGTACACAACCCAAAGTATACATGTATTGTTGAGGTAGGTAAAGCAAGGCATTTGCAAATAGTTATATTTCATTTTCTCAGAAAATAATCAAATTAGCCAAAAATTAATGTTTCATCGTTTACATTTGCTGTTTTTCAATTAACTTTCCATATATGGACTCATTCTCACTGGAAATGTTACTCATGAGTCTGAATTAAATATTTTCTGGGGAAAGCTTAGCTGTTGGCTTAGCAATCTATATAATTTTTGTACAATATCATGTACTTGTCTATGGTGAATTGTAACCTCTGAGGGAATTAATTTTTTGGAAACCATTTTCAAAATTATGTTGGCATGATATAACAGTCAATTTTATGTGTGTGTGTTTCCCTAATTCCCGGGGAATCCTTTGGCCACTTATAATAAATTTGGACCAATTTTCTTTCATTCTTCTAACATTGTATATATGAATCTGTAACATTTGTGAGAACTTGCCTGAAAAACCAGGTGAGACTTTCATCCCATGTATGGACTGTAACCTGTTAATACTTTAATTCTATGATATTTTACTTCTACATTGAGTTAGTTTGTTTTTTAATTAAAATCTTTTGAAACATACAAACTTAAAGAATGTATATTTCAATTATTTTATTATTATTTCCTAAGTGATATAACATTATCTTTCATTAGATCACTTTTATATGTTGCAATCAGCAAAGCCAGTCCCATTTCACATATGAAGAACTTTAGGCAAAAGGGATTTATTTGATCAAGTGCAGGACATATACAAGAGGAGAAGCTGGGTTTGTGAGTTAAGATCTCTAATTTCCTGTGGTTCAGAACAAAAGTGATTCAAAAAGCCAAATATTCATTAAAAAAATTATGGAGTTCTTATTTTATGTAGAACTCTTCTAGGTAGTTTTTGTTGTCAAGCATTAATTTGGTTAAGGGATAATATTTATATACATGAGATATTAGCAAGAAATACACTATGTCCTAAATGGAATACCATATACTCAGAGGAAAAGATGGGAGTTAAAGAGCAATAGGCATTAGAGACATGATTGTACTACAGCTGCACTAATTAAAAACAGCATCAAAAGGACAAGATTTTTTTTTTCTTTTTTTCCTCTTTTTGCTGATGTATACTCTGTGCTTAGAATGGTACCTGACACACAGTAGTGTTCAACACTATATATATATATAAATTAAGTAAACCATTGTATAATGATGATTCTGAAAGATATCAAATATAATCTTGCAGTGCCTTCACTTATTGCCAAATCAGGAAAAAAGAAGACCATAATAGATGTAGTTATTGTATCTTTATATAAAACATTCTCTTATATATGGTAACCTTCAAACACATTAAAATATCAGCATTACACACAAATATATTTAAACCATTAAATTGCACTCTACCTTTTTTCAGTGACTGTCACCTCATCTCTATTATTTTCACCTCAAGACTAATTGTTTCTTTTATGGGATCTAATCTGGTAGTGTCCTTGACAATATACTTTATATTGCTTACATTTGAAATAATTGGCCAATATACTACATAGTACACCTAGAAATATTTTATGAGTTCAAGCCACAAACATGATCATTTTCATAATGAGCAATATATTTATTAATGTAGAAATGATGAATATCTGTTACTTCAAACAGCACTAGGTTTTATTTCAGTTAAAAATAATAATAAAATTAAATTGACTGAAGTATGAGCATGTAATCCTCATGATGAATTAATTGTTTTATAGATCAAAGAGTTGCAAAAGTACAATCCATATACAATTTACATTATTGCTGACCTTTTTGATTTTGTGTACCTTCTCTTCTCCACTTCTTATGGAATATCTTAATAGCAGAATATTTTTACCGAAGGACTTAATTTCACACTAACAGGCCTTCATATAATAAAAGCCAGCATAAAATATTAGTGTGACCAGGGTTTCTCAAAGTTGATTGCACATAAGAAAGAGAAAATAGGTACCCATACCCAGATCCCGCTACAAAGATTCTAATTTAATAGGTTTAGGGGAGGCTCCAGTAATAAATAAATAAACAAATAAAGAAATATATATATATATATATATATATATATATATATATATATATATATATTTATAAATATATATATACACATATATACATATATGCATATATATATATTTAAAAGCTTTCCAGGTGATTCAGCTGTGTACAAGGATTGAGAATACCTTGTATAAGTAAGACATAAACACAGGTGTTCTGAGTTATAATTATTTTTGTAATTGAAAGTCATTTAGACTCAGTATACACAAAAATAATAATATTAAACAAAGGAAAATAAATGAATCTAAAAATAAACAACACTTTTGCAAATATAGCATAAGAAATTATTAGGTAATCATAGCAATATTAAGAACTGTGTGAAACTGAGATACAAAATGTAAGCTTTATAGGAAAAGCAGAAATAAGAGGAAGAAGAGCTGCCCAGAAGTCATGGAGTCTGCAAAAGTCTCTCACATAAGTGGTGAGGACTCTGCATGTCCTGGGCAATCATTTAAAACTTACAAAATGGAGTTTTTTGAGATGGTGGTGGATTAAGTGTAAGCTACACTGACACTCTCCCAGGACCAAACTGGAATTACAGCTAAAACAGAAAAACCATTCTGAATAATCAACTGAAGACTAACTAAAGAGCACCCTCATAACCAAAGAGGAAAAGTGGAGACTCCATAGAGACTGGTAAGAAGAGCAGAGGTACAAGAGTTGGCTGGGGTCCCAAAGGCAGAAACAGATGGTCTGGAGGGGTAGCTCAGCTGTAGGAGGTTCCCACTGAAAACTCTGGGGCCTAAATCTTAAGCTGGGTTTACCAATGAAGAGCACCAGAATTGAGAAAGGTGCCCACATAACATCTGGCTGTGAAAAGCAGCAGGGATTCTGTCACAGAGAAAGATAGCTGGAAATGCAGACACCCTCTTAAAGAGCCAATGCACAAACTTGTGTGGGCAGTCACTCACCTTGGGCTAGGTGGAGGAAGGGGAGAGTGAACTAGAGTGGTATGAGGAGAATCCAGAGTTGCAGGCTATGGAAATAGAGCTCAGAAGGCAACCAGCTGGATCCCTGTGAAGAGTCCTTCCCTCATACTGCAGAAGACATCTTTCTCAGACAGGCCTTTGCCAGCTAGGCAACTTTTGCCTGGGGAAGAAACAATTGTCCCACTTATTGGAAAACGTTTTACCCCACTCTGTACACTTTGCACTTTGTTGTGATCTATAGCCTGAGGCTCATTAAGAGAATCAGATTAATCACTCTGCAGGCAGAGACAGACCTCTGAGGGCTTTGAGTACATGCTTCTGGACCAGGCCGTGGAAAAGCAAAATTTGGTGTGCATCTTGATCCTGTCCAACTGCACCCACAGAGGAGACCTTACGTTGTGGATTGTTGATAGCTCCAAACATGGTACTCAAGGTCAGTCATGAACAGTGACAGATATTGGCCTGCAACAGAGAACCTCCAAAAAGACTGAGAGTCCTAGTAGGCCTACCTAATACAAAGAAACAAACCCAAATAGGCAGTCAAAATAGGAGGACAGAAAAACAAGCCCCACATGAAAGAACAAGAGAATTCTGAGGAAGAAGAACTAAATGAAATGGAGATCAGCAATCTATCAGATATAAAATTCAGAATATTAATTGTAAGGATGCTGAGAAAAGATAAAGAAACTATGAAGGAAATCAAGAATGACATAGCAAAAGTAAAGAACACATTGGAAGTAATAAACAGCAGATTGGAGGAAGCTGAAGATAGGATCAGTGAGTTAGAAGACATGGTAAAAAAAAAATCACTCAATCAGAGATCCAAAAAGAAAAAAACAGGGAGCTGTGGGACAACATTAAACATAAAAATAGTCACATTATAGGAGTGCCAGAAGAGGTGGAAAGTAAGCAATGGTTAGAGAACATGTTTGAAGAAATAATGGCAGAAAACTTCCTTAACATGGTCAAGGAAAAAGTCACACAAGTTCAGGAGGCACAGAAAGTCCCAAGCAAGAAAAATCCCAAAAGGCCAACACCCAGATACGTCATAATTAAAATGCCAAAAATTCAAGACAAAGAAAGAATCTTAAAGGCAGCAAGAGAAAAGCAATCTGTTACCTACAAAGGAGCTCCCATAAGGTTATCAGATGACTTATTATCAGAAACTACAGGCCAGAAGGAAATGGCATGAAGTATTCAAGGTAACGCAAAACAAGGACCTGAAACCAAGACTATTCTATCCAGCAAGGCAATCATTCAAAATAGATGGTGAAATAAAGAGCGTCCCAGATAAAAAAAAGAAGAAGAAAAAAAAAGGCTAAATGAGTTTATCACCACCAAACCAGCATTGCAGGAAATGTTAAAGGAACTGCTGTAATAAAAAGTAGAAATAGAAAGAGAGAGAAACATAGGCATACAGAATTAAAATGGCAATAGATAAGTATCTACCAAAAATAACATTAATGTAAATGGATTAAATGCCCTAATCAAAGGACATAGGGTAACTGAGTGGATAAAAAAACATGACCCAAATATATGCTTTCAACAAGCTACCCACCTGAGAACAAAAACCTCACACAGGATGAGAATGAAGGGATGGAAAAAGTTTTTCCATGAAAATGGAAAAGAAACAAAAGCTGGGGTAGGAATACTCATATCTGACAAAATAGACTTCAAAATGAAGTGTATAGTCTATAACTAGAGAAAGTTCACTAGGTAATACTAAAAGGATTGATCCAAGAAGAATGTATAACCCTGACAAACATATATGCACCAAATATAGGCACTCTCAAGTATATTAAAAACTTCTGGAGGACTTTAAGGGAGACATTGACAGCAATACAGTCATAGTAGGGGACTTTAACACCCCTCTGATATCACTAGATAAGTCTTCCAGGCAAAAAAATCAGTAAGGAAACAGTGACCCTAAATGACACACTAGATCAGATGTATTTAATGGACATTTACAGGACATTCCGCCCCAAAGTTGTAGAGTATACATTCTTCTCAAGTGCACATGGGTTATTCTCAAAGATAGGCCACATGCTGGGACATAAAACAAGTCCCTATAAGTTCAAGAAGATTGAAATCACATCAAGCATCTTCTTGGATCACAATGATATGAAATTAGAAATCAACTATAATAAAAACACTAAAAAACATTCAAACACATAGAGGTTAAATAGCATGTTTTTAAACAATGAATGGGTTACCAAAGAGATCAAGAAAGAAATCAAAAACTTCCTGGAAACAAATGAAAATGAACACACAACAAACAAAAATCTATGGGAAACAATGAAAGCAGTCCTGAGAGGGAAGTCCATAGCACTACAGGCCTACCTCAAAAAACAAGAAAAATTCTAATAAACTACCTAATCCTAAAACTAAAAGACTTAGAAAGAGAACAACAAGAAAAACCCAGAGTCAGCAGAAGGAAGGAAATAATAAAGATCGGAGTGAAAATAAATGACATAGAGACTAAAAAAAATACAAAAGATCAGTGAAACCAAGAACTGATTCTTTGAGATGCTAAACAACTGAGATGAAACTTTAGCCAGACTCATCAAGAAACAGAGAGCACCCAAATAAATAGAACCAGTAACCAAAGCAGTGAAGTAACAACTGACACCACAGAAATACAAAGGATTGTAAGAAAATACTATGAACAACTATAAGCCAACAAGCTGGACAAAATGGACAAATTCCTAGAAAAATACAACCTACCAAAACTCAATCCAGAAAAATCAGAAAATTTGAATAGAGTAGTAACTACTGATGAAGTTGAAGCAGTCATCAAAAACCTCCCAGCCCTCAAAATCCCTAGTCTGGATGCTTCACAGAGGAGTTTTACCAAACATTCAAAGATCAACTAACACCTATCCTCCTCAAACTATTCCAAAATTCAAGAGGAAGGAACACTTCCAAGCTCTTTTTACAAGGCCAACATTAGCCTAATTCCAAAACCAGATAAAGACACTACGAAGAAATAATTACAGGCCAATACTCCTGATTAATATAGATGCTAAAACCCTCAACAGAATATTAGCATATCAGAGCCTGCAATATATTAAAAAGATCATACACCATAACCAGGTGAGATTTATTTCAATGATGCAAGGCAGATACAATATTTGCAAATCAATAAATGTAATACATCACATAACCAGACTGAAAGGCAAAAATCACATGATTATATCACTAGACTCAGAAAAAGCATTGGACAAAATTAAACAGCCATTTGATAAACACTTTCACCAAAGTGGGAATAGAAGGATCATACCTCACATAATAAAGGCCATATATGACAAACCTATAGCTAATATTCTCAATGGGCAAATACTAAAAGTGTTTCCCCTAAGAAGAGGAACAAGACAGGGGTATCCAGTTTCACCACTCTTATTAAACATAGTACTGGAAGTCTTAGCCACAGTGATCAGACAATAAGAAAACATAAAAAGCATCCAAATTGAAAAGGAGGAAGTAAAACTATCATTATTTGCAGATGACACGATATTGTACATAGAAAAATCCTAAAGCCTCTACCAAAGTACTACTAGATTTGATAAATGAATTCTGCAAGGTAGCAGGATGCAAAATTAACACCCAGAAATTGGTCACATTTTTATACTCCAATAATAAACTCTCAGAAAGAGAAACTAAAAAACTATCTCGTTTACCACTGTAACCAAAAAATTAAAATACTTAGAAATAAACTTAATAAATGAAATAAAAGACCTCCTTTATTGGAAAACTACTGGACCTTGCAAAAACAGATAGAGGAAGATATAAACAAGTGGAGGCATACCGTGTATATGGATTGAAAGATTAACGTAATTAAAATGTCCGTACTACCCAAAGCAATCTATAAATTCAATGCAATCCCCATTAAAATACCAACAGCATATTTCACAGACCTAGAACAAATGTTTCAAAAATTTATATGGAACCAAAAAAGACTCTGAATAGCCACAGCCATCTTGAGAAAGTTGAACAAAGTTGCAGGGATCACATTACCACATATCAAGTTATACTACAAAGCTCCTGTAATCAAAACAGCCTGGTACTGGCACAAGAACAGACATATAGATTAGTGGAACAGAACAGAGAAATCAGAAATTGACCCAAGCCATTATGTTCAATAAATATTTGACAAAGGAGGCAAGAGCATACAATGGAGTGAAGAAAGTCTCTTCCATAAATGATGATGGGAAAATTGGGGAGGTACATGTAAAAAAATGAAACAAGACCACCAACTTACACCATATACAAAAATAAACTCAAAATGAATACAAGATTTAAATATAAGACATGAAACCATAAAAATCCTAGAAGAAAACATAGGCAGTAAAATCTCAGACATCTCTCATAGCAATATGTTTGCCAATACATCACCTAGGGCAAGAGAAACAAAGGAGAAAATAAACAAATGATACTATAAGAAAGTAAAAAGCTTCTGCACAACAAAAGAAACAGTCAATAAATCAAAAAGGGAACCCATTGTATGGGACAACATATTTGCCAATGACACATCTGATAAAGGGTTAATATCCAAAATATATAAGGAACTCATACAACTTAACAAAGGAAGACAAACAATCCAATTAAAAACTGGTCAAAGGACTTAAATAGACACTTCTCCAAAGAGGATATACAGATGGACAAGAGAGATTAAAAAAAATGCTAGAAGTCACTAATCATCAGAGAAATGCAAAATTAAAACCACAATGAAATGTCACCTCACACCTATCAGAATGGCTACCATAAACTAATCAAAAAATAACAAGTTCTGGCAAGAATGTGCAAAAAAGGGAACCCAAATACAATGCTCTGGGAATGCCAACTGATGCAGCCACTCTGGAAAACAGTATGGAGTTCTCTTAAAATATTAAAAATGGAACTGCCATTTGACCCAGTGATTTCACTTCTAGGAATATATCTTAAGAAACCCAAAGTACCAATCAGAAAGAATCTATGTACCCCTATGTTCATAGCAGTGCAATTGACAATAGCTAAGATCTGGGAACAGTCCAAGTGCCCATGAGTAGATGAATGGATAAAACGCTGTGGTAAATTTACACAGTGGGATACTATGCAGCTGAAAAAAGAAAGATCTCTCACCCTTTGGAACAGTGTGGATGGAACTGGAGAGTATTATGCTAATCAAAATAAGCCAGTCAGGGTAAGACAATTATCGCATGATCTCACTCATATGTGGAATATGATGAACAAAATAAATCCTGAGACATAGAAACATGGAACAGACTGAGGGATCTCAGAGGGAAGGCTGGGTTGGGGAGTGAGTGGGGAGGGATTAATCAAAGAACTTATATGCATAGTCCATGGGCACAAACAATAATATGGGGAAGTCCTGTGGGATGGAGGGGATCATTGGGGGGGGGGGGGGGAGTGAACATTTGTATTACTGTCAACAATAAAGGTAAATTAAAACGAAACAAAACAAATAAAAACCAATAAAAAAAAACACAATGTAAGCTTTACAAATAAGTATTTATAAAAAATCTTTTGCTCCTGTGCTGACTTGAGGAAGAGGAAAAGAGGATATTAAATAGCATGGTAAAGTTAATTTCCATTTACATTGAAGTAAACCTGTAGAAAATACTTGTTTTTCTTTTTGAAAAATGTGTGTTTTACGATTCAGAAAATCAAACTTTTTAATAGAATCTTTAATCATATTACAGGATCTGACCATCCTACACTCTGTTCTCTCTTTATAATGCCATGTATATACACACTTGCTATTCTCTTCCCTGAGTTTGAGTTAGCACACATTATTTTCTTCTATAAGATTCCATGTTTCCCCAATCAGAAAAAGGGTGATAGTGATTTTAAACTTCTGATTTCTCTTTATCTTTCTTTAGATTGTAAACTTTTGAAGACATAATTTGTTTAATCTTGGCTTGTTCTATGGTTTAACTTCTAGCATGATGCTTAATAAATATTAAATATTTGTTGAATGAATTCACATTGAATTTTGTTCAACACTGTTCTGATTTAGTATAATGTCAAATAGAAGGTCTGTGTTCTCTTAAACTCATTGGTAGTATTGTTCTTCAGAGTGTTGAAAGTCTTATGCTGCCTTGTTAAAAGTGTGGCAGAGATGCCACCTTCTCCAATGTGCCTGCATTTCAGCAGAATTTGGCTCTTGCACCTGACACCTTCAGAAATCCCAGTTTGTGGCTCAACTTCTTCAGTTATCTGCTTCTTGTCTCTTGGTACCTATCTGGTGCTCAACTTGTTCTTCCTCAGTACTGTATTGCTCTTGTACTAATCTGCAACCATAGACTATCTTAGTGAGCTCTTCTCACTTTATTTTCTTAAGATTTCCTAATAATGAGCTTTACTCTATTTAATCAAAGAACAAAAAGCCTTTAACTGGAAGGGCCATCTTGGCACTGATGAGCTCCTTCCTGCCCACTCTGTCTCTTCCAGTGGTAAGCTCCAGAGATATTAAGATGGTGTTTGTACTGTAAGTTTCTTAAATTAGTTGGCTTGCTTTCTTGAGTATATATGTTCATTTGCATCATCTCTGACTATGCTTACACCAGTCTAGAACTTGAATGGATGTTTTCAAGCATTTAATATTGAAAATAACATGAGCCAGAATGTGAAAGTAATTAGCTGCTTGTGATAATTATATTAATAAAGATTATTTATGTTAAAATAATATTGCTTCCTATTTAAAGAGTTTTTGTTAAATAAATCTAGGTAAAATCTTTCCAAGGTAGAAAAGACCTTAAAGCTAATTTTAAAATTGTATTAGTTGACATTATCCAAATTATAGCTTTGGCACTTTAGAAGACACAATCAAGAAAGTGAAAAGATAACCCATAGAATAGAAGAAATTTTCAAATCATATATATGATAAGTGACATACCCAAATGAACTCTCACAACTTTATAATAAAAGACAAAGAACCCAATTTAAAAATGGGCAAAGAATTTGAATAGACTTTTCTCCAAAGAAGATATATTAATGAGTTATAAGCCTATTTAAAAGTATTCAACATAATTATTAGCTAAGAAAATGCAAATCAAAACCACAATATGGTTTCATTTCACACCCACTAGAATGACTGTAATTAATAAGACAGATAATAAGTGTTAGGGAGGATGTGGAAAAATTAAAATTATAGAATTACCTATGCAAGGGAAATGAAAACATCTGTCCACACAAATACATAAATGTTCACAAAAGCACTATCCACTGGAGTCAAAAGGTGGAAACAACTCAAATGCCTATCAACTAGTGAAAGAATAAATGAAGTCTGGAATACAATTCAACAATATGAAGGAAGTACTGATACATTGTGTAATATTAACTTGGAAAACATTATGCTCCTCAGAAAAGGTTAAACACAAGAGAACACCTATTGCATGATTCCCTTTATATGAAATGTCCAGAATAGGCAAATATATAAAGAAAAAAGGTTAGTGATTGCCTAGGACTGGGAGTGGGAATGAAGAATGACTCTGCTGGGCACAAGATGTCTTTTTGGGGTGCTGGATATGTTTTAAAATTAGATTTTGGTGGCAAAATCTAATATATTATATATACTAAAAAATTATCGAAAAGTTAAGTGTTCATATCAGTGTAACACAGTAAGTGAATTATACTAAAATGGGTAATTTGTGATGTATAAATTATACGTCAATAAAGCAGCTACCTTAAAAAATTATATTGCTGATTTTGTATGAGGATGCAAATATTTTATGATAAATAGATAAGATATAGACTTCTGTAGATCCACTGCAGAGTATAGGGTTCAGGTAGTTTATAAGTTGAGAAATAAGGGTCTGTTTTTCCTAAAATTTAGAAGAGAAATAGTAGTGAAGGATGATATTGTATTTTATTGTATTTTATTGTATTAAGCTAGAGTAGTAAAGTGACAAAAATAAATATAGGTAGCACATAAAGTTCCAGATAAAAAGTTGTCTTATAACATTTTACGTAAATGGTATGTAGATAAGCTTCAAAAGATATTTAAGTAATTTTCTATGAATTCTATAGCTAATTCTACTGTAAGAATAAGGAGTATAAGTTTGATACCTTTCTTCATAATATATTTATCCAAAGACTGACAACTTTTACTTCATAACATTTTTCTTATTATTTCAATAGGGAATGTGGATTTTAACTTCACCTTTTTGCATAAGTGCAAAATAACAACATAAAAATAGCTAGTACTTATTGATTACATGCTGTATGCCAGACAGAGTGCTTTGAATCCATTTCCTCATTTAATGTGTTACACTAATATGAATACTTAACTCTTCTTACTTTGGTTAATTGCACTTTTGGACCTTTCTTTGTTCTCCTTTTCTTTTCTCTACTCCACTACTCTTTTCCCACCCACCTTCAGTCCAAATTATTGCACTGCTGGTCATACTATTCATCTCTCAGAGTCTCATTTCTTTTAAAAATGTACTTTGTTTGCAATGTTCTGCCCTTAGCTAAAAACCAACTTGACACTGGAAAAATAGATCATATTTTATGCTGAATTTTGACTGATTTAGCCAAAAATTTCAAGTGGTTTGTATATGTAAGTTTTTCTTAAAAAAATATGGGCTGAAGGGGAAGAGTCTTTGATTTGAAGTGGTAGATTCCATGAGTACAGAACATTTTGTGAAGTAATATGTAACAGAAAATGAAGGAAAGAAAACATTTCACAAATGGTATGGATGAAGGGTGGCAAAAAAATGTGCAACACAAGCCCTGGCCTGTGTTTTTCAGTGATTAGAGCATCAACCCATGCACCAAATGGTAGCAGATTCAATTCCCAGTCAAGGGCACATACCTGGGTTGCAGGTTCGATCCTTGACCTCAGTCAGGGAGAGGCAACCAATCGAAGTGTCTCTCTCATTTGATGTTTCTCTATCTTTCTCTCTCTCTCCCCCTCCCTTTCTCCCCTTTCATTCTCTCTAAAATTGAGTGGGAAAATGTCCTCAGGTGAGGATTGAAAGAAAGGGAAGGGAAGGGAAGGGAAGGGAAGGGAAGGGAAGGGAAGGGAAGGGAAGGGAAGGGAAGGGAAGGGAAGGGAAGGGAAGGGAAGGGAAGGGAAGGGAAGAAAGAAGGGAGGGAGGGAGGGAGGGAGGAAGGAAGGAAGGAAGGAAGGAAGGAAGGAAGGAAGGAAGGAAGGAAGGAAGGAGGGAGGGAGGGAGGGAGGGAGGGAGGGAGGGAGGGAGGAAGGAAGGAAGGAAGGAAGGAAGGAAGGAAGGAAGGAAGGAAGGAAGGAAGGAAGGAGAAAGAAAAAGAAAGAAAGAAAGAAAGAAAGAAAGAAAGAAAGAAAGAAAGAAAGAGAGAGAGAGAGAGAGAGAGAAAGAAAGAAAGAAAGAAAGAAAGAAAGAAAGAAAGAAAGAAAGAAAGAAAGAAAGAAAGAAAGAAAGAAAGAAAGAAAGAAAGAAAGAAAGAAAGAAAGAAAGAAAGGAGTGCAACAAAAAATGTGGAAATTTTTGAGGTATGCCTCAGTGACTTGTATTAATAATTTACATATTAAGAAGCCCCTGTCTTCACATTAATGAATCCCTAACTAGTTTCTGACACAGACTAAATCTTCAAGTGGAGGAGTCATTATAGCTTATAATGTCAATGATTTGCAAATTAATGACTCTTGTATGCTCTCATCAACAGGTAGTCAAATAGGCCTCCATTGAGTTCTTTCTCATTTGCTTTTTAAATGTATCCTCTCTTCCATTCCTTTCATAATACTATTGTGAAGAATTGGCAAAAAGTTTCAGCAATATGATTTTAATGTGTGAGGTAAATTCAGGAAGCATTACATTAGAAATAATGCTTTAAGACATACTGTGCCTGCCTAGAAAACTTTTCAAATGCAGTTAAATACAAATCCAGTTTGATAATAGGGTTCTTATTTGGATTTTAACACAAACCATCCAACCCAATTTACCACATTTTTTTTACTCCTGGTATATCAATTTATGTTGTGATTAGCATAAGTAGAATAGTGAGTTTGAGAATATGTTTGTAAAACTGAATTGTTTGAAATTGAAATGAATTCCAACAAATAGTATATCATAGACATTAAAGCTAAAAGTTAATAGCTGATAGTATAATATATTTAAAAATATAGAGGAGATGTAACAAAAAATACAGGTTTGGCTGACTGCTGCAATGAAAGTCAAACTCCTGAGACAAGTGTTGGTGAAAAAGGAAAGAAGTTTATTCAGGTGTTTCAGGACCTGGAAAAAATGGACTACTGTCTCAAAGACCATCTCTCCTTCCTGCTCAAGCCCAAGATTCTTATAGGAATAGGGAGGGGAGGGTTTTTTTTCTATCCAATTATCTTGTTAGCTTTTGGTGTTCTCTGGTCCTGTCCATTTATCTTTACAGTTTTTGAAATGCTTGATGTAAGAATCTCCCCCTGCCCAGCTGGGTGTGCCTCAGTGGTTGAGCATCGACCTAGGGTCCAGGAAATCGGGGTTTGATTCCCAGTCAGGGCATATTCCCGGGTTGTGGGCTTGATCCCCAGTCAGGGGAATGCAGGAGGCAGCCGATCAGTGACTCATCATTGATGTTTCTATCTCTCTCTCTCCCTCTCCTTTCCTCTCTCTGAAATCAATAAAGATATTAAAAAAAAAAAAAAAGAATCTCCCCCTGTGCCATCTTGTTCAATTGGGGAGACTCCCAGTGTTCCAACTGACTATAGCAGTAGGGGAGAAGGGCTTCAGGGCCTGACATCAAGATGCCTGGAGATGCTGCAGCTCTCAGACTACCTCCAGACACTGGACAGTCCCCTATACATTTGGGGAATTCAGTTGAAGTCCATGGGGCACCCTTGGATCCTGGTGCAGTCCCCATGAGGCCCACCTCTCTGAAGTGGCCAGCCAGACCTACACTCTAACAGCTGCCTACAGTAACAATTCCCTTTTCAAAACTCTGGACCCTAGTAATCTTATGAGGATAAGTGGGTGGAGAATTCATCTTTTGTAGTTTCTTCCTGCTGTCATGGGGCATAGTCTTACTTATTCCCAGGCCCAGATATTCTTGCTATCTACTAAATGAAGAAGGGGTTCAAAAATAGGGGAAAGCCTTTACATAAAAGAGTAGGATTTCTATCTTCAGAAGGCAGCATAGGTGGTGTCAGAGGACCGCAGTGCTGAACAAGTGAAGATGGTAGACTGTTTCGTATTTCAAGTGGCAGTGTTGCAGATGAGCTTCCAAAGTAAGACCTATTGTGTAGACAAGCAATCATGTGTTTATTGAGGGCTCTGCCTAGTAGTGCAGGGGCAATTGTAATGAAATCAGAAACTGGAAAGACTAAAGGAACCCTGTGATCTAATCCTCAGCAAGGCTTTAGGTGGCACACCCAACAGCAGGATAAGTTTGCTGAGGAAGCCACTGTCTGGCATATGCAGAATATAATAAAAAGTAACATTGTGACTTAACTAGGGAGGTGCTGTCACTTTCTGAATGAGGAATTTTAAATCTCAGAATTGCAGGTCCAGCTTTTCCTTGTGATATCAATAGCAGCAGCAAGATCTGTGTTCTCATCAGGCAGTGTCCGCTTTATCCTTGTGTGGTGGATCCAAGGCTTGATTCATACGAGCTTTAGAGAAGAGTGTGTTGTCAGCAGGATGTTGTAGGAACCGATCCATTGCTCAGATAACTGCTGTTCAGGACCTTGAGTCTTCCAGATCCTTAGTAAGACTCATTCTCCCTGCTGGAATGGGTGTAAAGGTTCATCAGATGGATAGATAAACTTACAATGAGCAAATTTTTGCAAAGTTAGTAGTGTTTGTCCTAAATGTTGTACATATTGTTTGATTTTTAATTCATATTCTAAATCTAAAGGGGTGTTCCCAAAACAGAAACTTGGAAGGATCTCTCATAAACTACTTCAAAGGGATTTAATTTAACCCAGCTTCAAGGAGCTACCCTAATCCAGAACAAGGCAATAGAGAGTTTCTAGTCCCATTGCAAATGTGTTTCCCAGCATATTTTGGGGGTTCATTTTCTCAGTCTTCCCAGTAGATTTGGGTCTCCAAGATGCATGCAGTTTTCATTTACTCTGTAGAGCCTGTACTATCTTCTGGGAGATTTCTGAAGTGAACAACATTCCATTGTTTCTTTGAATGCTGTAAAGAAGTTCAAACCTAGGGATTATTTTTTCAAGTAGAAATTTTGTTACTTCAGTTGCCTTCTCAGTTCTAGTAGGGTATGCCTCTACCCATCCAGTAAATGTGTCTTCAAAAACTAATAAAAATTTAAAATTTCCCACGGTTTTAGGCATTTGTGTAAAGTCAACTTACCAGTTCTCAAATAGGCATATCCTTTATATTGTACTCCCTTTCCTGTTGGGGCATGTTCTGTCTTAGGATTGTTACTGAGAAAACTATGTGTAAGTTTTTGATCCCCAAACTGGCATTCTAGAGGTTGAAGGAACACCTGTTTTTGTAATTGTCCAGTCCCTCCAGTAACTGACACCACAGCTGAACTTTTCTTGATAAGTTTACCATTTAGCACTGAGTATGTAGCTCCCATATCTATGAGGAAGTCAATTAGCTTGTTTCCCTCTGTGAATTATGCTGGCAGCTCCTGTGGGGAAATAGTAATAGGTTAGGAGGTGTCCAGGGGTACCTCGGTGCCTCCTAGTTCATCATGAGATTTGTCATTCCTTTATGACATATCTCAGTGAGGGTTTCTATCCTTTACATTTTTCTTTTTGAATTCCAGGCAGTCCTTTCTCTGATGGTCTTCCTCTTCAATAAGCACATTGATTGGGACTTAGTGAGTCCTTCCTTTTTCCTTCAGGCCCCATCTCTCCTTCTGGTTTCCCCAGACCATTTCTGAGAAAACAATGGCTTGCTTAATTTCTTTGTTTCCAGGTATGGTAAACTTTAAAGGTATGTGTTAACTAGCTTTGAGGCATTTTTTCCCAGTGCCCTATCTAAACTATGGTGCTTCCTTCTTATATGCAGGACACTTTGCCCAATAAAAGTCACGTTTACCTCCCTCGCCCATTTAGCTCAGTGGTTAGAGTGTCAGCCCAGACTGAAGGGTCCCTGGTTTGATTCCCAATCACGGACATGTACCTCAGTTGCAGGCTGATTTCTTGCCCCAGCCAGGAGGCAACCAATCTGTCTCTCTCACATTTATGTTTCCCTTTCTGTCTCTTCTCTTCCTCCCTCCCTTCCACTCTCTAAAAATCAATGAGAAAATATCGTAGGGTGAGGATTGAAAAAAAGTCATGTTTACCATTTGGACATTTTCTGGTGTCTGTGGGTCAGCATTAGTGTGCTTTCAATAGGCCTTATACATCTTTTCTAAAAATTCAGAAGGATCTTTGTTTGCTTTCTTTTGAATAGCCTGTATCATATTCAGGGTCTTTTGTTTAGACACTTCTTTCTTCAGCCCTTCAAATATGTACCTTTTGTAATGTTTTAAGGAGGCTAGGCACTCACAGTTCAGACCCTTGTTGGGCTCTGTCAAGTGAATTGCCCCACTGGGCTGGGGGTCCCATTAGGATTCTCTGGATGGAGGCAATGAGCCTCTTCATTTGTGTTATTTATAACCAGCAACCTTTCTTGTATCATTAGTAGGATGTTAAGGAAAGCCTGTACATCTGCCCAGTTTGAATGGTGAATAGCAAAAATTGAGGTGATAAGGTCTGCCACTCTCTGAAGATCCTTCCTATATGAGGGGTTGGGATTCTTCCATTTCAGTAAATCTGAAGTGAAAAATAAAGTATGGGCCCAATTGTAGCTGGTGGGCTGGCACTCCTGGTTTATTCCTCCTATAGGGTATTGTCTCAAAAGGATTTGTTCTGCTCTGGATAGAGATGCTCCCTGGCCAAACCGGGTGCATTGCCAGTTCTTTGAGGGGGGGATTTCATCATAAAGGGGTGGAAATGTCACCTCTCTAGGACCTATTTCAGGGGTATCTAGTAGAGGAAATCTTCCTGCTGCTAATCTTGGGCTCACTGGGTTCAGGGCATTAAAGAGACTCATTTCCTCATTTTTCTTTTTGTCCTGCGTCTTACTATCAGGGAGGGGTTTTGAAGACAGTTCCCTTCTTTGTATCATTAGTTGGTTGCCTTTCTTAGCTGAATCCTTATTATATAAAGAAATAAACACCTGGACATAGGGATTTCACTCCATTTTCCTGACTGTTGGCAAAACAATTCCAACTGTATGGTGGTGTAGTAATTTAGGAAATATTTAGGGGCCATTTTCCCCATAGTCTAAAATATACATAGGCCAAGCAATGTTACAATATAAGACCAATTCCTTCTTAGTCTTTGGATAATAGCTGTATCTGGACCAATCTGCTAAAATTTGGCCTACTGGGCTCCTTTCAGGAGTCAAAACAGAACAACCCCTGATTGTACAAAAGTACAATCCTCAAACCAGAATGACCTCAGGCAAAGTGGAGACATGTGAAGAAAACTTGGATTCATAATTTTATTATTCCAAACAAGTGCTTACAAGCAAGTCCTAGTGTCTTATCTCCTGCTAACCCATGGCAAGTGGTCGAAACCAGACTCAAATGGCATGAAACCCAAGTGGCACAAAGCCAAAGTGGCAGGGATAGAGGACCCTGGGTGTGTACTACAGTTTGACTTATCCATTCTTGAGTCCATCTGCTCTCAAGAAACTCATTTTCTTTCACCAGCCAAGTGTTCCAGGTGGCTGACACCTTGAGAATGAGTGCAGGGAAATTCCCTTAGAAAAGTTTTTAACAACTGCTGTGAAGTTACCACAATCCTGCTCTCGGGGTTGGCTTGCCACAGGCAGCTGGAATGCAGCCTAGGCCCTCTGGGACTTACTGAGGTCCACACTGTCCCAGCAGAGTCTACAAAAGGTGTAATCAAAAAAATGTAGGTTTGGCTGCCTGCTTCAACAAAAGCCAATCTTGTGAGACAGGTGATTGTTCAAAAGGAAAGAGGCTTATTCAGGTCCTATAGGACCTGATAGAATAATAGACTCCAGTACCAATGGCCACCTCCCCTTCCCGATCAACCCCATGGTTCTTATAGAGATAGAGAAAGGAAGGTTTTTTGGTATATCTCATTATCTTGCTAACTTTTGGCCCACTGGGGTCCCATCCATTCATCTTTCTAGCTATTGATGCCTTCAGGACCCTATTCATTCATCTTTCTACCTTTTTGCATGAAGGTGTCCTGTCCATTCATTTTTCTAGCTTTTGGCATGCTGGGGTGTAAGAACCTCCCCCTGCACCACCTTGGCCAATGGGGAAGATTCTCTGGCACTCTGACTGCCTGTCGATGGTAGCAAGAAGGTAGGGGCTGCAGAACATGCCATCAGGAAGCCTGGAGATACTGTAGCTTTCAGCCTACCTCTTGACTCTGGACAGGCACCCACACATCTGAAGGAGCCAGTTGGAGTCTGCCAGGTTCCTTGGATCATTGAGTTTGCATACTCTGCAGAGCCCTGGAGATGTTTGCCCCTTTGAAATAGCCAGTCAGGCCCAGTTCCAACTGCCTATGTTAACAGAGATACTAAACATATATTGATTGCATAGCAATAAAGAAATGATTCCAGGATTTTAAAAAAATTACTCCATAACTTTTAAATGTAACATTTAATTAGAAGTAGGCACAAGATGGCATAGAGTATCATAACATTTCTAACATGCTTTCACATGCTTTGAATTTTGTTGGCCTCAATTATTATATTTAAGATATATATGAAAACCTATGATCTTATAAGAAATACTGAAGAATTGTTCTTTCAGTATTTGTATTGAATTATATACTATTTCACTTGATTTACTCTTCAACTAAAGGGAGGAGTATTGATACATGCTTGGAATTCTTTGTCAAGAGACAGGAATGGAAAAAAAGAAAAAGAAAAAGTTAGAGACATTTGGTACTTTGTTTCTATTAAAAAAATAACAAAATGAACAACCACATGTAAACGTTACTCTGTTGAAAAACAATGGAGAGCACAGGTGCTCAGGTGAGTGACTGCAGGTTGATACTCTGGCCTCAAACCTAGACACCCTAAGTTGGGCAACAAATTCACCTTCTGAGAAGTGTCACTTCTGAATAATTTGATTTACAAATATGTAAGTCTTATGCCACTTTGCATTCTCTCTCTCCCCTAAACCTTCCAAACATAACACTTACAAACATATAATGGAGCTATCAATTTATATTTTAAATTATCTTTTTTTTTTTTTAAGAGGTTGACATTGGTTAATAAAGTTATATAGGTTTCAAGTGTATATTTCTATGGTACATGATTTGTATATTGCATTGTGTGCCCACCACCCAAAGTCAAATAATCTTCTATCACCACATTTTGACTGCCTTTATGCTTTACTACCCTTCTACACCCCTTCCCTCTGGGAACCACCACACTGTTTTCTGTGTCTCCGAGTTTCAGTTTTATATCCATATATGAATGAAATCATGGTTCTTGGCTTTTTCTGACTGAATTCTTTTGCTTAGCATGATATTCTCAAGGTCCATACATGTTGTCATAAATGGCTGTATTTCATCTTCTCTTATGGTTAAGTAGTATTCTATTGTATCACATCTTCTTTACCCAATCATTTATCAAAGGACACTTTGGTTGTTTGCATGTCTTGACCACCAAAAATAATGTTGCAATGGACATAAGGGTGCTTATATATTTACAAGTAAATGTTTTCTAGTGTTTTGGGTAAATACTCTGAAGACAAACTGAAGGGTCATATGGTGACTCTATTCGTAATGTATTGAGGAACCTCTATATTGTTTTTCATAGTGGCTGTACCAGTTTATATTCCCACCAGCAGTGAATGAGTGTTCCTTTTTCTCCACAAACTCTCCAACACTTCTTATTTCCTGTCTTGTTGATAATAGTCATTCTAACAGGTGTGAGGTGGTATCACATTGTAGTTTAAATTTGCATTTTCCTAATAGCTAGTGAAGTTGAACATCTTTTCATATATCTGTTGACCATTTGTATGTCGTGGGAGAAGTGTCTGTTCAGGTCCACTGCCCATTTTTTAATTAGATTGTTTGTTTTGTGTTGAGATGTATGAGCTGCAACTAGTGGGCTCAGTGATCATGATACTGTGATAATGACTTTTTACACAATGACAAACCAATACCATTGTAAAGAAATAATGGCTGAAATTTAGCATCATTGGAAAAAAATAGACATAGCAATATTCTGATAATTTTTAGAGATGGATAGAGTGTAAAGCTCTTAACAATCACTTTTCAGGAGAATTATGGAGAATAAGAATGTCAGAATTTTGAGTCAGCAAGACTCACAGATAGACAATCACTAAATTCTTGTCACCCACCTGCTCCATGGGTGACAACTATTTCCTTTAAAAAATCAGGTAAGAGATGTCAGAAGAATGGTGGCATGTGAGATTTTCTTGTCCTCTCACCCTGAAACTTTAACAAGTTAATTAACTATAACTCAATAAAGGATTCCCTACTCAATATAAAAGCATATCTGAGAGACCCATGCATTGAAGCATCGAAAGGTTGGCAACTGGGAAAAACAGGGAGGCTAGAAGGGAGGAGATGTCAGATGGCCACAGATACAGCCCTGCAGCTGTGAGTTGGCAGCCAACTTGGTCCCAAGCAGAGGAGAAGACTGTGGTAGCAGGTACTTCCATTGGCTGGGAGTCTCAGTGGCTCTAGAGCAAGGCAAGTGTTACAAACAGCAGCTAAGCCAGCAGAGATGCCTTGACAGGGATGCCTTGGCAGAGGCATAGCATAGGGGTTATGCCACAGTTTTCCACTGTCAAATGGTGGTGTTTCAGACAAAGAAATAGACCCACAGAGCCATACGGTCCCTTGGACTCTCAAAACTCACCTCCAACTGCCCTTTGAGTCAGGTTAAGGAGCACACTATCTACAAACAGAGCTATTGCAGTAGAATTGCTGTTTCCCTCTGTGATTGATCCCTAGATGGGATGTGTGTTGGCTGCCTTATAGAGGTCTGGGTTGACATTATGGTGAGGGCAACACAAACACAACCCCCATACAACAGGGCTGTACTGTGTGATGGAAGCCAAGGTGGTCAGCTCTGGGATGTCACAGAGGTAAAAATTTTGTAATTCAGCACCACCTACCAGAAAATAGTAGAAAGACTTCTTCAGAGAAAGCTGCTAGAAAAAGGTCAACAATACATAGGTACTTAGAAAGGGGAGACCAGCAAATACCATGAATAAACATGGTAATGAGGAAGCACAGAAAAAAAAAATGAAAAAAATCTCCAGAAATCCAGCTGGAACAAAAGAAATATATGATATATATGACAGAGAATTCAAGATTGCCATTCTGAAAATACTCAATGAGATGCAAGAAAATACACAGAGGCAATTCAATGCACTCAGAGAACAAATTAATGAACAAAATGAATACTTTATCAAAGAACCAATCAGACATCCTGGAAGTTAAGCACCAACTAAGAAAATTAGGAATAAACTATTGAGCATAAGACATGAAGCTAATCATATGGAGAAAAGAATTAGTGACATCAAAGATAGAAATCTAAAAATGATGCAGAAGGAAGAAGATAATACATAAACATAAAAAAGAAATGAAAGAGTTCTACAAGAACTATCTGAATTCATCAGAAAAGTAATATAAGTATAATAAGCATAACAGAAGAAGAAGAGATGGAGAAGAGAATGGAGAGCTTAGTCAAACAAAAAGTGAACAATAACTTTCTAAACTTATGGAAATAACTAGATTCTTGAATCCAAGAATCAAACAGGACGCCTAGATACCTCAATACAAAGGGGCCCACTCTAAGGCATATTGTATTAAAACTGTCAATAATTAATGACAAAGAAAAATTCTCAAAACAGTCAGGGAAAAGAAGGAAGTGGTCTACAAAGGAAAACTCATCAGAATATTATCCAACTCATCAGCAGAAACTTTACAAGTCAGAAGAGAATGGAACCAAATAGTCAAATAACTGAAAGAGACAAATTACCAGTCAAGAATAATATATCCAGAAAAATTATCTTTTAATTATGCAGGAGAAATAAAGACTTTCCCAGACATACAGAAGCTGTGGGATTTTTATCACAAGAAAATTTCTATTACAAGAAATACTCAAGGTAGTTATTCTACTTGAAACAAAGAGCATAAGGACATAACACTATGCATAAGATCACTAAAACACTTATAGCAATAACATGGATAATTTGTGACAAAAAAAAAAAAAGGTAGGGGGTAAAAGTATGAACAGGAATAGGAGGATGGATATCAGATGTATTCAAAAGTAAAAAACCCCACAAAACTATTGTTTATATGCAACTTAATCTTTCATAATATTAATGGTAACCACATACAAAACCCCCCAAATTAACACACATTGCTTAAAAAGGAAGAAATAAGTATGGAATGCCACAAAACAAAAACAAAAGATGGAAACAATGAAAAAAAAAAAACAAAACACACAAATGGAGGCACAGAGCTACCAAAAACCAAAAAATAAAATGGCTATAGAAAATCCTTATATATCAATATATACCCTAAATGTAAATGGTCTGAACTCACCAATAAAGGGGCACAGAGTAGCAGAGTAGTAGTAACCCATCCACATGCTGCCTTCAAGAGACATATCTAAGCTACAAAGACAAAGGAAGATTCAAATAAAAGGGTGGAAAAAGGTTCTCCAAGCAAATAACATCCACAGAAAAGCCAGAGTAGACATACTTTTTATGACAAAGTAGATCTCAAGATAATAAGAGACAAAGATGGACATTTTATAAAGACAAAGGGAACACTATATCAAGAAAATATAACACTTCTTAATATATATGCACCCAGTCAGGGAGAATGGAAATATATAAAGCAACTATTCACAAACCTAAAATGAGAAACAGATTAAAACAAAATCATAGTTGGGACCCTAATATCCATTTACAGTTTTAGATAGATCAGCCAAACAGAAAATCAATAAAGAAATATTGGTTTGGGTAGTATGAACATTTTAATGATATTAATCCTTCCAATCCAT
Organism: Miniopterus natalensis; assembly: GCF_054644295.1. Classification (NCBI taxonomy): domain Eukaryota; kingdom Metazoa; phylum Chordata; class Mammalia; order Chiroptera; family Miniopteridae; genus Miniopterus; species Miniopterus natalensis. Next base: position 30,892,866 of record NC_142090.1, read on the forward strand.
GAGCATGGTATATTCTTCCATTTGTTCATATCTTCCTCTAATTCTTTTTTCAGTGTCCTGTAGTTGTCCAAGTATAGGTCTTTTACATCCTTGGTTAAGTTTATTCCTAGGTATCTTATTTTTTTAGTTGCAATGGTAAATGGTATTTTTTTTTTTTAGTTTCTCTTTCTAAGAGTTTATCATTGGTGTATAAAAATGCCATCAATTCTCAGATGTTGATTTTGTATTCAACTACCTTGCCAATATCATTTATCATATCTAATAGTACTTTGATGGAGACTTTAGGGTTTTCTATGAACAATATTATGTCATTTGCAAACAATGACAGTTTTATTTCCTCCTGTCTAATTTGGATACCTTTTATGTTTTTTTCCTGTCTGATGGCTAGGACTTCCAGTACTATGTTGAATAAAAATGGTGAAAACAGACAACCCTGTCTTATCCCTGTTTTGAAGGGAAATGGTTTCAGTTTTTGCCCATTGAGTATGATGTTGGCTGTAGGTTTGTCATATATAGCCTTTATTATGTTGAAATATGATCCCTTTATTCCCACTTTGCTTAGAGTTTTTATCAAAAATGGGTATTGGATTTTGTCAAATGATTTTTCTGCATTGATTGATATGATCATATAATTTTTGTCCTTCATTTTGTTTATGTGACATATCATATTTATTGATTTGTGAATATCATACCAGCTTTGAATCCTTGGCATAAGTCCCACCTGGTCATGGTTTATGACCTTTTTAAAATACTGCTGGATCTGGTTTGCTATTATTTTGTAGAGGATTTTACCATTAAAATGTCCACATTACCTAAAGCAATCTATATATTCAATGAAATTCTTATTAAAATACCAACAGCACATTTCACAGAGCAGGAACAAGTATTCCAAAAATTTACATGGAACCAAAAAAGACCCAAATAGTTGCAGCAATCTTGAGAGAGAGGAATAAAGTTGGAAGGATCACTTTATTAAATATCAAACTATACTACAAAGCCATTGTAATCGAAACAGCCTGGTATTGGTACAACAGACATATAGATCAATGGAACAGAACAGAGAACCCAGAAATAGGCCCACGCCATTATGGTCAGTTAATATTTGACAAAGGAGGCAAGAGCATACAATGGAGTAAAGACAGTCTCTTAAATAAATGTTGTTAGGAAAATTATATCAGTACATGCAAAAAATGAAATGAGACCACCAACTTACTCCATACACAAGAATAAATTTAAAATGGATAAAAGACTTAAATGTAAGTCACAAAACCATAAAAATCCTGGAAGAAAACACAGGCTGTAAAGTCACAGACATCTGACATAGTGGAATTTTTTACTGATACATCTCCTAGGGCAAGAGAAACAAAGGAAAAAATAAACAAATGGGACTACATTAAACTAAAAAGTTCCTGCACAGCAAAAGAAATCAGCCTCAAAATACAAAGGAACCCCATGATATGGGAGAACATATTTACCAAGGATGTGTTTGATAAGGGATTAATTTGCAAAGTGTACAAAGAACTCATACAACTCAACAAGAGGAAGACAAACAGTCCAATTAAAAAATGGTCAAAGGACCTGAATAGACACTACTCCAAAGAGGACATACAAATGGCCAAGAGACTTATGAAAAAATGCTCAATGCTGCAAACCAACAGAGAGATGCCAATTAAAAGCACAATGAGGTATCACTTCACACTTGTCAGAATGTGAATCAACAAATCAACAAATGATACATTCTGGCACAGATGTGGAGAAAAGGGAATGTGGTATACTCCTGGTGGGAATGCGGACTGGTGCACTGAAAAACAGTATGGAGGTTCCTCAGTAATTAAAAATGGAGCTGCCATTTGACCCAGTGATCCCACTTCTAGGAAAATAGTCTAAGAATCCTGAAATGCTAATAAAAAATATATGTATCCTTATGATCATAGTAGCACAATTTATAATAGCTAAGATCTGGAAACAGCCCAAGTGCCCATCAGTAGATGAGTGGATAAAAAGCTGTGAGACATTTACACCATGGAATAGTATGCAGATGTAAAGAAGAATATCCTACTCTTTTGGCCAGTATGAATGGACCTGGAGAATATTATGCTAAGCGAAATAAGCCAGGCAGAGAAAGACAAATATCACATTATCTCACTTATATGTGGAATCTAAATAAAATAATAAACTGATGAACAAAATAAATTCAGTGACATAGCAGCATGGGACAGATTGATGAATCTCAGAGCAAAGTTGGGGGTGTGTGGGTCAGTGATGAGAGATTAACCAAAGAATTTTTTGCATATATGCATAACCCATGGACACAGGCAATAGTGTGCTGAAGGCCTGGGGCAAGGAGTAAGTGTGGGGTGGAAAGGGTCAATAAGAAAAAAGGGGACATCTGTAATATTTTCAACAATAAAGATAAATTTAAAAATGAAAAAAATATTAGCCTTAAATGACACACTAGACCAAATGGAGATAATTTACAGTTACAGAGCTTTTCATCCCAGAATATCAGATTATACATTCTTATCTACTGCACATGGAACATTCTCAAGGATAGTCCATATTTTGTGTCCCAAAACTAACCTAAATAAATTCAAAAGGATTGAAATTATGTCAAGCATATTCTCTGACCACGTTGCCTTGAAAGTAGAAATCAACTGCAAAAAGCAAGTGAAAAAACCCACAAATACATGCAGATCAAATAACACACTGCTATATATACACAATCTAAATAGACCCATATGCAGTGAGGAAATTATAATAACCATCAAAAACTTCCCCAAATATAAAACTCCAGGACCAGATGACTTCACCAGTGAATTTTACCAAACATTCAAAAAAGATTTAAAATTTATCCTTCTCAAACTCTTCCAAAAATTGATGAAAAGGTGATGCCTCCTAACACATTTTAGGAGTCCAACATAACCCTGATACCAAAACCTGGCAAGGATAAGACAAAACAGAAAACTATAGACCAATATATATGATGAATACAGATGCAAAAATCCTAAACAAAATACTAGCAAATCGCATACAAAAATTCATCAAAAAAATAATCACGATTAACTGAGGTTCATTCCAGGGGCACAAGGATGGTTAAACATATTCATATCAATCAGTGTAAACACCACATCAACAATAGAAATGATAAAATTCATATGATCTTATCAATAGACACAGAAAAATATTTGATAAGATACAACATTCATTTATGATTGAAACACTCATAGGGTATAGAATGAAAGTACCTCAACATAATAAAGGCCATATATGACAAACTCTCAGCCAATATTATACTCAATAGCAAAAAACTGAAAGTTTTTTCTCTAAAAGCAGGAACAAGACAAAGATGCCCACTTTCACCACTCTTATTCAACATAGTTCTGGGAGTCCTAACCACAGCAATAAGGCAAGAGAAAGAAATAAAGGCATCCAAATTGGGAAAGAAGAAATAAGTGTCACTTTTTGCAGATGACACAGAAAACCTTAAGGACTCCATCAAAAACTATTAGAAACAATAAACAAATACAGTAAAGTCTCAGGATACAAAAATCAAAGTACAAAAATCTACTGCCTCCTTGTACAACAAAACTTCAGAAAAAGAAATTAAAAAAAAATTATTTTGCAATTGCAGTGAAAAGAATAAAATACCTAAGAATAAACTTAAAAAGGATGTGAAGACCTATATAGTAAAAACTATAAAACATTATTAAAAGAGACTGAGAAAGTCATAACAAAATGGAAAAATATCCCATGTTCATGGATTGAAAGACTCAACATAGTCAAAATGACCATACTACCCAAAGCAATATACAGATTTAATGCAATCCCCATCAAAATTCCAATGTCATTTTTTAAATAGAACAAAACATCATCAGATTTGTATGGAACCACAAAAGACCCTGAATAACCAAAGCAATCCTGAGGAAAAAAGAATGAAGCCAGAGGTATCACACTATCTGACTTCAAATTACACTACAGAGCTATGATAATCAAACAGCATGGTATTGGCAGAAAAGCAAACACACAGATGAGTGGAACATAAATGAGAGCCCAGACATAAAACCACATGTATATGGGCAGAAAATTTTTGACAAAGGAGCCAGAAACACACAATGGAGTAATGGAAGCCTCTTCAATAAACAGTGCTGAGAAAACTGGAAAATCACATGCAGAAGAATGAAACTGGATTACAGTTTGTCCCCTTGTACAAACATTTATTCAAGATGGATAAAAGACCTAAATATAAGATCTGAAACAATAAATTACATAAAAGAAAACATAGGCACTAAAGTTATGAACCTTGGTCATAAAAAACATTTTATGAACTTGATTCCAAAGGCAAGGGAATTAAAGGCAAAAATAAGTGAATGGGACTATATCAAACTAAAAAGTTTCTGCACAGCAAGAGAAACAGACATTAAAACAAACAGGCAGCTAATCAAATGGGAGATATTTGCAAACAATATCTCTGAGTAAGGTTTAATATCCAAAATATATAAAGAACTCATAAAACTCATCACCAAACAAACAATAAATCTAATCAGAAAGTAGGTAGAGGATCTGAATAGACACCTCTCCCGAGAAGACATATGAACTGCCAATAGATACATGAAAAGATGTTCAATCTCACTAGCATATGGGAAATGAAAATCAAAACTACAATGAGATACCACTTCACACCTGTTAGAATGGCTATTATCTACAAAACAAATAATAATAAGTGCTAGAGTAATAAGTGTTCTCTAACACTGGTGGGAACGTAGACTGGTACAGCGACTATGGAAAACAGTCAGGCCATTCTTCAAAAAATTACAAATTGAGCTACCATCAGCAATCCCTCTCCTGAGTATATACCTGAAAAACTGGAAAACATGTATTTGCAAAGATATATGCACCCCTACGTTCATTGCAGCAATATTCATGGTGGCCAAGGCATGGAAACAATCAAAGTGTCCTGCAATAGGGTATTGGATAAAGAAGAATGGAATACTACTCAGCCATAAGAAAACACAAAATACTGCCATTTGAGACAACATGGATGGACTTTGAGAATATTATGCTAAATGAAATAAGTCAGGCAGAAAGAGCTAAGGACCATATGATTTCACTCATATGGTGAGATATAAAGCTGAAATTTGTGGACAGCAATATGGTGTCTCCCTGAGGTAAGGTAGTGGTGGGGGTGAAGAGAGCCTAATACATGGTGACAAAAGATGAATTAACTTTGGATGGTGGGCACACAGTGCAATATACAGATCTTGTAACATAGAAATCAACACCTGAAACCTATATGATCTTATTAACCAATGTCACCCTAATAAATTTAACGCAAAAAAAGAAATCAGGTAAAATAAAGACTTTAGGTCAATAAATTTAAGAATTTTTCTGAAATCTCTCCGATGTATATTTTTAATATTTTCCCAATATCAATCACTTACAAACATTTATATTTCTCTCTCAATAGAATATAATTGGTAGGCAGTGGCAGAGGAGTCCCTTGGGACAGGTTTACTTATAAGTCTTCTTCCACTTAAAAGTCATGAATTCTGCTTGGGATAGTTCATCCCCAAACAAGCTACAATTTTTTTGTTCACACTTTGACCCTCAAGATTCTACTTAATTATGTACTAGATTAAGTTAGTCCCTCTTGAGAAAATACATATATCTGCAAAATTATATGTGGTATCCAAATTCAAGCACAAAATTAAAATTTAAATAGTCTTCTCCCTAATTCCTGTGAGGTGAACATGAAAATAGCACCCACTACTTTGACATGACAAAATAGATTTGAATGGGCAATCCTTGATAGGAAACAAGAAGTTAGAAAATGAAACTTTGAGAAAAAAACTTATAAAAGAATTATTCAACAAGATTGTACTATTAAAATTTTCTGTATCAAGAAGGCATAATACTATCTTTTCCAGTACATTTTCAAGATCAAGTACAGAGATAATGAGCAATTTTCTAATTTAGAAATAGAAATATAAAAGATTCTTTAAAATGTAGTATTTCCACTTCATGGAATATTAGAAAATGACAATAAAACCATTTGGCCACTAACATAATGGTAATGTTCTTACATACTCAAATACTTGAACAGTTCACTAGTGTTTACTCAAGGGACTTATGGTAATTTTTAAAGTAATATATTAACTTGTATAATATGTATTATACAATATATTTGTTTATCCCAGTCAGTTGTAGGTATTGGTAATGTTCCACTAATTGAAAAGTTTTACCTGGACATAAGTAAAATAATGTGGAAATAAATCATTCCATAGTCTATATTATAAATAATGTAAGACTAGCTAGCAAGGTGTGCAGGTAAGAACTCTATCAATTTGAACTGATAATGCTGACCATAAAGTTTGAGAATTTATTTTGGACTGTATTGCAATTTTAATAGTTATTTCTATTGATTCTAGTATTTATATTTCTTTAGGGGGGGAATTTAAGAAATTTTTTATTAAATATTTCAAAATTATATTTTTTGAATACTCCTATTAGTTATATAAATATAGAACCCTAAAACTGGAATAGAGAGAGAGTCCAGCATGAAGGTACTGTATTTGATATCCTTTATATAATCCAGAGTTTTATCTTTGAGGATAAAGAATGCGATACCCACAAAAGATATATTCCTTATCATGTTAGTTTTAGTCTCCATATTCCACATCTAAGAAAAATATAAAGTCATTAAAAACTTTTTTGAGATAATTTCTTGCTTCTTACAAACTCTTGTTAATACAGAAATGAAAACATTTGTTTTTCTTTCTGGTATTATCATCAACAAAGTAAATTTAATTCATCTTTTCATCCTAAATTACTTTTTTAAGGTTTTTTCCTTGGACACTTCTGCTCACACTTAAACATTTATCATTTTGTCTCTCTTCTGATAAAATATTTTTCTTCTGTTTTTAGTTTTATTCTTGATTAAGAGAAGACTATGGGTATTGTAACACTAAAGGGGAGATATTAAGTTCTACTAGTTGGTTTATTTTTTATGAACTTTTCTTTGCATTAAGTACAAGTTTCTACTTTCCTCCTTCCTCCAATTTATTAGTGGATATAAAATGTCAAGTACTAAAAGGAAATTTTTAGAGAAATATTACCATAAAATTATGAAAATAAATAGCACACAATATGTAATTATTTACCTTAGGAAAACCTTCTCAGTATTTCCATAAGTATCCATTTATCAATGCCAATGCTAGTATATTCATCTTAAAAGTCTTTAAAAAACAAACCTCCAATGAGGTACATATTATTTCTAATTTAAAAGTTCTCTATTCATTTATTTTCCTTTTTTTTTTTTTTTCTTTAGGGGAGGAAGGTAGAGAAATTCAAATAAGACCACAAGCTTTGAACAAAAATGACAAGCAAAGTTCTTGAGGAGTTCAACGTTCATTTTTATTTTTTAGCTTTTTATCATAGAGTGAGAGGTGATACCCAAGAATTACAACTTTGGTTCCCTTTAGACAGTGCTGAATACTTTAATGCTGGGTGTTAAGAGGATACAAAGACAACACTCATCACTCACTTATTTTAAAAATACAATATTATATTAGTTGCAGATGTAGATCATAGTGATTAGACCTTTATATAATTTACCCGGTGATTGCCCTGATAAATCTAGTACCCATCTTACACTATACATAGTTATTACAATACTATTGGCTATATTCCCTATGCTGTACTTTACATCCCCATAACTATTTTGTACCTACTAATTTGCACTTCTTAATCCCTTCCCCTTTTTCACACATACCCTCCAATCCCTCTGCCATCTGGCAGCTATCAAAATGTTCTCTGTGTCTATGAGTTTGTTGCTATTTTGTGTATTTTGATTTTAGATCCCATAAATAAGTGTAAACATATGGTATTTATTTTTCTCTGTCTTCCTTACTGCACTCAACAGAACACCTTGTAGGTTCATCCATGTTGTTGCTAATGACAATATTTCATTCTTTTTTTAGGGCTGAGACATATTTGTTGTATATATGTACCCCTTCTTCTTTATACATTCACTTATGGCTGGACTTTTAGAATACTTTCATATCTTGGCTAATTTAAACAATGTTGCAATGAACATATGAATATATATGTCTTTCCTAATTAGTGTTTTGAGTTTCCTCCTGTAAATACCCAGAAGTAGAATTGCTGGGTTCATCTTTGTCTCTTTTTATTGCCTTTGTTTTAAAGTCTATTTTGTATGGTATAAGTATTGCAACCCCAGCTTCTTTTGTTTGTTTCCATTTTCATAAAATATATTTTTCTATCCCTTTACTTTCAGTCTGTGTATGTCTTTCAATTTGAAGAGACTCTCTTATAGACAGCATATGTAAGGGTCTTGTTTTATTATCCATTCAGCCACCGTACATCTTTTGATTGGAGCCTTTAATCCATTTGCATTTAAAGCAATTGTTGATAGAGATTTTGTTTGTTTGTTTGTTTAAATATACCTTTATTGATTTCTAAGAGAGGAAGGGAAAAAGAGAGAGAGAAACATCAGTGATGAGAGAGTCATTGATTAGCTACCTCCTACATGACCCCCACCAGGGATTGAGCCAGCAACCTGGGCACGTGCCCTGACCAGGCATCAAACCACAATCTCCTGGATCATAGGTTGATGCTTAACCACTGAGCCATGCCAGCTGGGTGATAGAGATGTTTTTATTGACATTTTATTATTCATATATTTGATCTTTTCTTCTTAAATAACTTTTCTTGTAATACTTGTTTCGTGGTGAGGAACTCTTGTAGTTTTTTGTGTGTTTTTTTTTTTCTGTGAAACTCTTTATTTTTTCATTCTAAATGATAGCTTCACTAGGTAGAGTAATCTTGTTTGTAAGTATTTGCTTATTATCACTTTGAATATTTTGTGCAAGTCCCTTCTGGCCTGCAAAGTTTTTTCTGATAAATTAGCTGACAGACTTATGGGAGCTTCCTTGTAGGTAGCTAACTGCTTTTCTCTTGCTGCTTTTAAGACTCTTTTTTTGTTTTTAAACTTTGGTGTTTTAATTATGATGTGTTTTGGTGTGGGCCTCTTTGGTTTCATCTTGTTTGGGAGCTTCTGCACTTTCTTGGCTTGTATGACTATTTCCTTTCCAAGATAAGAAAGTTTTCCTTCATTACTTTTCCAATAGGTTTTAAATCCTTTTCTTTCTTCCTTAATTCCTTTTTTTTTTTTTTTTAAGTGATTTCACTCTTTTTTTTAAATATACCTTTATTGATTTCAGAGAGAGGAAAGGAGAGGGAGAGAGAGATAGGAACATCAATGATGAGAGAGTCATTGATAGAGCCCGCAACCCGGGCATGTGCCCTGGCTGGGAATCCAACCCCGATCGCCTGGATCCTAGGTTGATGCTCAACCGCTGAGCCACACCCGGCTGGGCGTTCCTTCCTTTCTTTCTTTCCTTCTTTTTTTCCTTGCTTTCTTTCTTTGACCATCACTTCTGTCTGGGAGAAAGCTGCCCTTCCATCCCCCACCCTGAAGCCAGACAATTAAATTCCACCCCATAAATCCCTGGTGTCTTTTGAATTGCTGCCTCAGTGCTGCATCTCAGAGTGAGTGAGTCCATTAGCAATGAGTCTGTCACAAATAAGTCCATGTGAAGACTCTATAAGAGGAACCCCTGGGATTCCAATAGCCCTCTCTCTTATTCAGTCATAATCTCCACTGGTTTTTACAGCCAGAAGTTATGGGAACTTCTGTTTCTGGTACTGAAACCCTGGACTAGGGAGCTTGGTGTGGGTCTGGGATGCCTCAGGCCTCAGTGGGGACCTCCACATCTGAGATATCCCTCTCAATTTTTATCTTCCACAAGAAGTTGTGAGATCAGACCATTCTGCATCTCTGTTTCTCCTACCAGTCTCAACATGGCTTTTTCTATATATCCTTAGTTATAGGACTTCTGTTCAGCTAAGCTTCAGTCAGTTCTCAATGGTGGTTGTTCTGTAGTTTAGTTTTAATTTTGATGTGGTAGTGGGAGGAAGCTTAGAACAGTGTTTCCCTACTTCACTATCTTGACTGACAACTCCTTCAGTTTGTTCCTCTATATTAAGAGTTACACTTTTGTGACCTACAACTTTATCCTGACATTTACCCTGACTGGTTGTGTAACTCCATCACATCAGATAGATTGTTTGGAACAGGTCTCTGAGAACTGTCACTCATATTTTAAGAGTATTATGGGCTTTTAGCACAATGACATTACAGAGCCATTAAGAAAGTCATATCATTACTTATACCAAAATTATTCCTTTTTTAAATTTACTAAATATTTACAGTGTTAAAATTAACTGTAACTCTAAAAGCAGAAGTGCTACATACCCAGAAACTACAGTAATATTAACATACTTCCTAAATTCTGACACTGAATAAGTCAGTTGTGTAGTAACAGAAAGCGTAAATTAACATTCCTGTGCAAAATGCATTTGGAGAGGACACTTTAAATTAAAATTTAGTTTCACTAAAGATCTAGTGATTTTTCTTCAGAAGGTAGTTCTCTGACAATAACAACATATTAAAAAAGACTAAGCAGGTATGCTATTATGTGTTGTATATTTTACTCTTAAAAGAAGCTTGTGAATAAGAGATACATGAGAATGGAATAAACATTAAAAATATAGAAAATTACAAGTAAAAGTAGTAACATTGTAATTGGATACTGCAGTAACATAACACTAATAATCAGTGTGGTATTTATCACATGTCACTAATAAGGATAATTAACAGTTGTGATATAATGGTACCCTTATTAAATACTCCATATATTGAGAACTTGCTAAAAAAATTGCCCTCTGTAAGAACTAAGCAATATTTTAAAGAAAAATGAGACATAGAAAGAACCTTGTCCATGGTCACATGACTAATAAGTGGCAAATAACAAGAAAGATTAGAGATGTGACACAATGACCAAGAAACTTGAATGTAATTTTAGCTTGACTACTAGTTAGCTTGTGTAACTGCTGCCATATTAACTAGGTTTTAGTTTCTTTCTCTATAATATGGTGGGATGGGACTATCCAAATATGAGGTCACTTACAGATCTGAGATCCTATGAATTGGAGGAATTTGACATAAAAAGTAAAATAAACTTTCTGTAAATTATATGAGGTTCAGAGGTAGAGTCTCTAAGACTCAATTTTTGAGTGATTAGCAGCTGACTTGGAAACAAAAATTATTTTTTGCTTATTAATTTATTTGATAGTTTGCAAATAATTTTCAATTTCTACCTCATCAATGTTTCATTAGTTCATTTTGTAAGGCACATAGACTGATCTAGTCTTTACTGTATTTGTTCTTTCCTGGGTATATATGTGATACATAAACAATTTTCTTTTGTGCATAAAGTCACAGGTGTCCTTACATATTGGAAGTGGCTTGCTAAAAGGTCTGAAAAATAGGCAAATCCTGCATCATTTTTCCAAGTCTTCTTAGAGTGTCTGCTTGTTGCCTTTTTATATGTGCAGTTAAACCCAAGTGTTTATAAACACTAGTGCACCTAGTACCCCTGAGTTTCCAAAAAAAAAAAAATGCAGATTCCCACTCCTCACTTTAGAGATGCTAATTCAATAAATCTGGTTTTGGGCTCCTGAAGTAGCATTTGTAACAAATACAAGGTGATTTTTACAGAAGAGGACTGTGAATCACATTTTAAGAGGCTCTGTTGGATTTAAGTCTGTGCTTCATGAGCCAGTTGACTACCAGTTGGTGCTTTGGCTTTTAAAATTTCATTATTTCTAAATTGTATCTTGAATTACTTGACATGTTAAAAATAATTCTTTTTTACTGATAAAGCATTTGCACATGATGCCTAAAGCTTAGAATTGCTGTTCCCCTCTTCTCTAGCTAATGCCTTTATGTTGTTTTTTAATACACTTTTTAAAAAACTTATCTTTATTGTTGAAAGTATTACAGATGTCCCCTAATTTTTCTCCCCATTGATCCTCTCCACCCACATTCACTCAGACACACACCCTGACCCAGGCCTTCCCCATACTATTGCCTGTGTCCATGGGTTATGCATTTATGCTCATAAGTTCTCTGATTAATCTCTCCCCACTCACTCCTCCACCCCTACCTTCCCTCTGAGATTCCTCAGTCTGTTACATGCTTCTATGTCTCTGGATCTATTTTGTTCATCAGTTTATTTTGTTCATTATATTCCACATATGAGTGAGATCATGTGATATTTGTCTTTTTCTGAGTGGCTTATGTTACTTTTTGCTTAGATTTTAACTTAGAGTCCATGTCCTACTGGAACTCTTTCCTGCCCCACCCTGAACCTCACTAAGCACACATTTATTACATTATGCAATCACAGTCTTTTCTTATCCAAAAGCAGTAGTTCTAAGACTTCAGTGGATACCTGGAACCACAGATAGTACCAAATCCTACTATATACATGTTTTCTATTCATGTCTTTCACCCACAAATTTAATGTCTTTTTCAACTTAACTAAGCTTTTATTATCCACTATGATTATAACTTTTGGAGTTTGAGATGCAAAGGAAAAACTATCCTGAATTCCTTTTTCCTTCTTCACAATTGCATGGATAGAAGATTCGTTCTTACTAAAGCTGTTAGCAAACTCAGTGTATGTGTTTTTTTATTCAGTATTAAGTTAAAAACTCTCTTTTATTCACTTAAAGGAAGCACTTTCTGCTTTCTCTTTGGCATGTCTGAATTTCCAGCATCACTATTCTTGCACTTTAGTGCTTTCGCTAAGTAAAATAAGAGTTACTTGAGCACAAGAACTACAATAGTGCGACTGTCTGTGATATCCGAGAAGGTTACTAAGTCACTAATGGGGGAGCATTTATGGTGTGGAAATACCAGACAAAGAGATGATTCACATCCTGGGCAGGATAGGGCAGGATGGCTGAAGATTTCATCACAATACTCAGAACTGTGTGCTATTTATAACTTATGAACCGTTTACTTCTTGAGTTTTTCATTTAATTTTTTTAGATCTTGGTTGAACATGGGTAACTGAAACCCTGAAGAACAAAACTACAGATAATGGAAGATGACTGTATTGCTTTATTCATTTATTTATTTATTATTTATTTTAAAATATATTTTGTTGATTTTGGAGAGAGAGAGAAACATCAATAAGAGAAACATTGATCAGTTGCCTCCTTCATGCACCCTGACTAAGGATAGAACCCACAATCTGGGTATGTGTCCTAACCAGCAATCCAACCGATGACCTTTTGGTGCATAGGATGATGCTCAACCAACTGAGCCACTCTGTTCAGGGCCTGTATTGCTTTATTTAATTGTCCATCTTCACCACTGGTTTGTGAGCACTTTGAGGGTGGGGACTCTGCCTTGTTTATTGTGGTGATCTAGTATAATATTTGGAAATTTTTAGGCATTCAATATATATTTGTTAAATGATGATTGATGAATGAATGAGTATGGATCACTATATATTTAAACAACTATTGCATTTTCATAATGACAACTACTGGCTGAAAACATTCACTACTTCATATATCCAACAAATATTTATTTAAGGCCATCATATAAATTTCAATATTATGTTCTATTTCTTTGAAGTGAGGTGAAATTTTCTTCAAATTGTAAAGATGGTACAACACTTTGTGCAATGATATTGTGAGAGGTAAAAGAAAAACAACAAAAACTGGGTATTTTTTTATTCAACAAGCACTTATTTTCATTTCCATTTGATCAAATGCCATATCCCAAAGACCTTCATTAGAAGCCATCCTCTTTCCTTCATCCTTGTTTAACCTCTTGAATTCTCCATCTCAGGTAATGGGATTCTACCCTTAAATTCTCAAACCAAAAACCCCTGCCTCATCCTTTATTTTTCCTTACTCATGCATATTGCCTAGATAGTAGCAAAGAATGTTACACACATATAGATGTAGTACAAAGTAGGAAAACTAGGTTTTTGGCCCAAAGGTCCAACTAAAGGGGAAGAATGATTCTCCCAACTGCCTAGGGAAGGGACAGTCTAAACAGCCAAGTCCAATGGGCTTAGTGCTCTGAGGCACACCATTATGTATATAAAGAGTTTGTAAATCTGGCCGCACATCAAAACCATCTTAGGAGATTCCCAGTACCATCACTCTCCATTCCCTCTCCCCATCTCCACGTGCAGGTCTATTAATTCAGAATTTATAGAGATAAGACCTGGTGCTTCTGATATGAAAGGTAACTTGTGGAACTATTATTATATTTAAAAGCTATAGAATTCATAGAGAAGGGAGGCCAAGGAAGCAGGGCTCCTGAACAAGTGAGATGCTTAAAGTTCCTTTATGAGCTTAATTTCTAGCTACTTAGAAATTCCTTTAGGTAGAATGCCTAAATCTAGCAAAGCAGGTAGATTACCACTTATAAGTTGGTTAAGAACTGCTTAGAATGGTATGGACCCAGGTGAACAGAATATAGCTGAGAAAGCATTTTATTTTTCCCCAGTGAAAGACCAGGATAAAAGTCAGGAACCTAGGTATAACTTACTGTCAGGAACCAGCCTGAAAGACCAACAAACCTGAGTTTTAGCGGTGGGAACAAAAGAGACAAAGTTATGGGATCAGGAGGACTTCCCTCTAATGAGGAGCAGCAGCAAATGGCTTCAATGCCTTTATTATATAGTAAGTAACAAATAAGTGATAATGTGGTGAGGGTGATACAAACTAGTTCCTTCAAGGCTGCATAAACACTCTTTCAGAGTAAACATTCTGCCTCCTCCATGAGCCCAGACCTTGGTAATATCTTTATCTTGGCTCCTCATAGGAACTTGTGGGGAGGGTCAAGTCCTTGACTTCAGACCCGACATGGACCATGTCCAGACATGTCATGAGCTCCCAACAATTTACTAGTCCACTGTTCAGCACATGTACTAGAGATTAAGGAGGAAGGTACTTTTTATGGGCATCTGAGAAGCAAACCACACAGCCCATAAGATATCATAAACAAGACTTCAGATTAATTTACTGACTTATAGTGCAGGAGCCCCAGTTAACCACCAGACTTAATTCTCCCTTGCTAAGGTCTTAGAAGGGAAAATACTAGATTTCTAAAGCTCATGCATAGCACCAAGTTCAGACAAAGAGAGACATTTTTAAAATCTATTTATAAGAAACTGACCAACAAATCATACTGGTGCTGATACTGGCACAATGGATCAGAGGCTGTCTATCACTACTTGAGCCAAATTAAGCAGAGAGGGTTGAATCATGTATGAGGGTTTATTCCAATACTGCTGACAGTATGAAGAGAACTGTCGGTCACCCTGGAAATTATGTTTTGATTTCCCTCACCAGTTCGCTGATTATATTCAGGTTAGTGGATGGGGGAAAAAAATCTAAAGTTATTGAGTTCCTAGGGTCTGCCTTCTTTCATTGTCCTTGCAAAGATCAGCCCTGGAGCACTGCAAAGATTAGCCCAGAACACTGTCTCCCTTCAGATAGGTTCTGTCCTTGATCTGAGCTCTGGGCTGCATTATCTTCAGGGCCTGTTCACTTTCTTGTAACATGTCCTTCAGTTTCCCAGGGTCTATAAGAAAATCTCTCCTTTATAGTGAGTAGCTATTAAATAACTCTGATTCTATTTCTATTATGTGTCCTTCTGCCCTATCAATCCTACATCAAAAGTTGTAACTTAAATTTTATTCCTCTTCTCTTTCCTCATTGCTGTCACCTTTAATCCTCATCATTTTGTGCCTGAAATATTGCAGGAACCTCTTGACTAGTCTTCCTGTTATATTGTGGCTCATTCCCTCGAGGCTTGCTAAATCTACTTCCAAAGATTGGTCTGTAAGTGTAAATCTAACCATGTCTCTTTCCCATTTAACTCCTCACCCCCACTCCCCAAAACTGATTATAAAGTGTATAAAGAACTCAGCCCCACTTTGTGTGGCATGCTGAGATCTTTATACCTGGCTGGAACTACCTTTAGTTCTGTTCCTTGGCATTCTTATCCCAAAACACAGTCCAAAACTCTGAACTTCTCATTGTTCCTGATGTGTATCTCTTTCAGGGGACATTCTTACCTTTAAATCTTTGTCCACTTGTTATTCTCTCTGATTAGAATTACCTTGCCATTCTTTTCTAATTGTGGAAGTTCTACTTTCCCTAAAATTTAACTCAGAATGTTGTTCTCCTTGTAAAAAATTCTCTGATTGCCCCCAAGGGAGTGCTCTCCTCATTTCTGTACTCTCTTTTTTACTAAGAGAATATCTATCATATCGCATTATTTATTATAATAGTTATCATTTACCATAACAATTGCCTACTGATGTGTTTTTCCATTGTTATATTATAGCTCCTTTGAGGTAAGAGGCTATAGAGTTTACATGTGTGATTTCCCAAGTGCTTATTACAATTTAAGGCACATAGTGAGTATTCAAGATATTTATTAGAAGAATAAATGACCCTTTTTATGATTAAAAAATCCAAGTGACTACTTATATGATTTAAGGTTCACTGGAAATTAACTGTTTCTTCACAAAGTACATATTTTTTTTAAGTTTTTTGTTAAAATTGATATAATGTTGACATTATTGACTTTTTAATTTCTAAATTTATATTAGATTTTAAAATTTGGTTTAATTATTTGAATTATTTGGTTTAATTATTTAATTAATTAAAATTGGTGTCCTGAACTTTGGAAAGGGTGATATTTGAAGTTTTACAAGACATACAAAAATATGCATAATTTAATATATTTTATGGAACCTTTTCTGAAATTAAATTTTAATAAGAAAGGAAGAGAAGAACAATGTTATGATAATATCCTTTCCACTTCACAAGAGGTGGAAAGAAGGGAAAAGTAGAAAGGGTGCTGTGCATTTATTCAGCAACATTTGTTATGGCACTATTATGTGTCAGGCACTGTGTTAGCCCTTGGAATACAGGTAAAGAAACTCAAAAAGGACTCAGAAAACATAAAGTGAAGACTAGAAACATTTAATAATACATTAATTTTATATAACAATTGTATATCAACCTGGGCCCTATTATCATCAACCATCAAGTTTATCTTTTGCCTCAAGTTTTCTAAAGTTGTTTTAATTATACTCTTTAGATGTAATTGGTCATATGATGAATATTTTGAATTTCAGAATGAGATTTTATTTATAACTATCTTTTAATCTACACCAGAGAGAAGCCAATTCATTTTAACTAATTATCTAAAACTAGAATTTAATGATTTAGATATTATAAATAATGTAATAAGCACCTTCAAAATGACCACTCAAAACAGTAATTGACTAACCATTTCCTTTCCTAACTTGTGTCCCCTAACTTGCCATACCTGATGAAACCATATCTTGAAAAATCAAGCTTTCTTGTTTATATAACTTTTTATTATATTCTATGTGTTCATAGGTACATATATTTAAATTATTTTAGGTATTTTTCATTTAGATAATAAAAGAACATCACCTGATGTTTGGAACAGTTCACTTAAAATATTTTGGTAAGATTTATTTATATTGTTGTAGTTCTCTGTGGTTTATTATCATTGAGTGGTATACAATATTTGTTTTGTGATATAGCATAGTTTTATATCTACTCACTTGATAGGTATTTGGGTTGGTTCAAGTTTATGTTGTTGATAGCAATTTTTATCAATTAAGTGGCATAAAAGGGTGCTTCCTTAGGTCTTGATTTTTATTTCTCTGTTCCTTAATAATGTTGACCATCCCTTTATGTACTTATTCACTAAGTGTATTTTATCATCTGTGAAATGTTTACCCCTCTCCTCTGATTCTATTGAAGTCTATGTGTTTTCTTATTGATCTGTAGGAGTTCTTTAAATATTTTAATACTTATTTGTGTTGTCTTTGAGCAATGCAAGCATCTTCTCCCAGTTTGTAATTTATATTTTTTCATTATAAAGATATATTTTTTAAATTTATTTTTATTGTTGAAGTATTACAGATGTCCTTTTATTAATCCCTATTGCTCCCTTCCACTTGGTTCCCACCTCTACCCCAGGCCTTCACTGCACTATTGTCTGTGTCTATGGTTTATGCATATATGCATAAAAGTTCTTTGGTTAATCTCTTCCCCCTCCTTCCCTCTGAGATCTGTCAGTCTTTTCCAAGCTTCCATGTCTTTGGATATATTTTATTTGCCAGTTTATTTTGTTCATTAGATTACATATATGAGTGAGATTATGTGATACTTGTCTTTCTCTGACTGGCTTATTTTGCTTAACATATACTTTCCAAGTCTTTCTGTGATGTCTCTAAAGGTAAGAGGTCTTTCTTTTTAATAACTGCATAGTATTCCATTGTGTAAATGTGCCACACACCTCTTTAAATCACTCATCTACTTATGGGCATTTGGGCTGTTTCCAGATTCTAGCTTATTGTAAATTGTGCTGCTATGAACATAGCGATGCATATATTCTTTCTGGGTGGTGTTTCAGGATGCTCAATTAATATTTGACAAAGCAGACAAGAGCATACAATGGAGTAAAGACAGTCTTTTCAATAAATAGTGTTGGGAAAATTGGACAGGTACAAGCAAAAAAATGAAACTAGACCACCAACTTACACCATGCACAAGAATAAACTCAAAATGGATAAAATACTTAAATGTAAATAGTGAAACCATAAAAATACTAGAAGAAAATGTAGGCAGCACAATCACAGACATCTCTCGTAGCAGAATTTTCACTGATACATCTCTTAGTGCAAGGGAAATAAAGGAAAAAATAAATGAGACTACATCAAAATTAAAAGCTTCTGTACAGCAAAAGAAATCATCATCAAAATGGAAAGGGAACCCACTGTATGGGAGAACATATTTGCTAATGATACATCCAATAAGTGATGAATTTCCAAAATATATAAGGAACTCACACAACTCAACAAAAGGAAGACAAACAAAGCAATTAAAAAATGAAAAGACCTATATAGACACTTCTCCAGAGATGATATACAAATGACCAAGAGACATACTTCACTCCTGCCAGAATGGCTACGATCAACAAATCAACAAATAACTACTGGCGAAGTTGTGGAGAAAAAGGAACCAAGTATACTGCTGATGGGAATGCAGGCTGGTGCAACCACTATGGAAAACACTGGAGTCCCTTCAAAAATTTAAAAATGGAACTGCTATTTGACCCTGTGATCCCACTTCCAAGAATATATCCTAAGAATTCTGAAACACCACCTGGAAAGAAGATATCTTTTAATGCACAAGTTTTAAATTTTGAGAAAGTTAAACTGACAATTCATTTTAAAATCTGAAAGATATTTACATATATTTTCTACTAACAATTTCAAGGTTTTTGACATTTAAGGTCATAATTGATCTTGAGCTGATTTTTTAAAAAATATATTTTATTGATTTCAGAGAGAGGAAGGGAGAGGGAGAGAGAGAGAGAAACATCAATGATGAGAGAGGGTCATTGATGGGCTGCCTCCTGCACACTACCTGCTGGAGATCCAGCCCACAACCCAGGCATGTGCACTGACTGGGAATCAAACCTCGATCTCCTAGATCATAGGTCGATGTTCAACCACTGCCACGTCAGCTGGGCTTGAGTTGATTTTTGAATATATGTTTTTCTAATTTCTTCTTTTCCTGTAAAAGTAGCATCTTCCCTATATCCATTTACTAAAATGTCCCTCATTTCCCTGTTGTCTGTCATACTGTTTGTCATATACCAAAATTTGATATGTGTGATCTGTCACTAAGTTTCTCAATCCTCATGTGTCTCTGTGTAACTGTCTTAACTAAATCTTCATAAAAATTCTTAAAATCAGGTAGAGCAGATTCCTCCTTCCTGCTATTTCTTGGAAATATTCCAGCTATCTTTAGCCCCATACTTACTTACTTTAGAATAATATTTTCAAATTTAGTGAAAAACTCTACTGGAATTTTTATTAGAATATAATTGAAAGTAGATTAATTTGGGAGAGATTATCTTCGTAATACCTTTTTCCTATCTATGAACATGGTATATTTCTCAATTTTTCTAGGTCTAGATACAATTTTATTAGTTGGGAGTCTTACTACACATCTTCCATTAGTTTTTTTAATAGACATTTCATATTCTTAAATTTCATCTATTTCAGCTTTTCTTTCTTGTATTTATCACTGAATCTAATACTTCTCCTATATATATATATGTATTTACATGTTTTTATAAGACATCAGTATAATAAATACATAATTTGGTACCTAATTATTTATTCCCAAAAGGAGTTAAGAGCAGGGCCTTTTCGTTTTTATTCAATCATTTTTTAAAAATTGAGATATTTTAGAGAATTGAGTTTAAAAAAAAAAGAATTTATAGCATTTTGGTTAGGCAAAATCAAAAGGCTTTAAATAACTATTATTTTTCTTCTACAAATGAATTTTTTTCTGAATTGTTATGGGAATAAAGTGGAAGCTGGAAAAATTAAGTAATGTTATGTATATGGAGAAGGAAAAGTGTTTCAGCTTGCAATAATATTCCACAAAAATGGGCCTTTACATAGTTATTAGTTTCATTAAACAATATAGATTTATAGATTATATAAATATCAATTTTGTAAATTCTACATTTTTCTAATTAAATTATTTTAATAGAAACATTATTTTCTTTCATGGACCCACTGGGAGCTACCAAATGTTTTAAGTTAACTTAAAATGAAGCATCATAAATTCAAATAATACTGAATTCCTTCCTTAGTTTGAATGAAAAAAATTGCAATTTTCTCATTATTTGTTGAAATAAGATTAGGCTTCCTGGGATTTGAATCAACATTGTCCATTGAAAAATGGACTTTATTACACACATTTATCAGCTATTACCAACTCTCTGGATTTCTTTTATTGCAGGTTCAGCTGAAACAGAACAAGAAAATCTGATAAATTGACTTGTGATATAACTACACAGAGTGGCCTTTTTCACTAAAGCTTTTGTTTGTTTATTTGTTTTGCTGAGTGTCATAGACAAATTTAAATTTAATGATTCCACAAAAACATCTACAAACAGGTTACATTAGAAAGTAAAAGGTAGTTATCTTTCTCAATCAGTATGCAGAATACAATAGAAAAGGGAGTGTTCAATGAATCATTTTAAAGAAAGAAAATATATGTTTTTATATGAGCAATCTGAAGTCTTGATTATAAAATTTGCCTGTGGTAATACACACATAAAGTCTTTTAACTGAGTATAAATTTAGCTGCCTTTCAGTTTTTAGTAAGTTTGGGGATTTTTTTCTCCTTTTCTGGAAAGATCTAATGTTATATCAATCCGACTGAATTTTGATTAAGATAGAACACAAAAAAATTAATAATTGGGATGTTAGAAGGCAATTTCCATGACCACAAATGAACTGTCAGTTCATAAAACTTTATCATTTAAACTAAGAGAAAAATGTTCTCACTTGCAAACATTAAATTCATGATTATGGAATAATCTGCATTTACATTCATTTTTATTTTTGTTATATAACTTTTAATATGAGCAACATATTCTTCATTAGAAATATGGCATTGTGTATATTACTTTCAAATTTTTCTACAACTACTATATACCTTTATATCATTCTGAGAGATCAATTTTACTTGAAAAATGTACAAAGTGAAAAATAATATGAAAGTTTATATAATATGTATTTGGCTTGATATTGGTTTAAAATCCTCCCTTTATAAAAATACTTAGAAGATATTTCCAAGAAAAATGAATAACTTTTTTTTTTAAATTTAACAGTAAAGAAGAATCATCAGTAACGTCATACGAGAAAAACTTTGAGAATTCAAAGATTACAGGTAATCTTATTTAATTTTTATACCAAATCTGTCACTTTTATTAAAGCTTACAATTATAACAATCTTACACGGGTACAATTATATTAACTTTTCAGATACTCATATCCCAATAATTGTTTGTTCTCATGAGGAGAAGGAAGACTTGGAAACTGGTATTCAAAATGTAAAAGATGTAAACAGGATCCATGATGAACATGATGAAAAAGAATTAAAGCTGAAGGTAAGTGCTCTGGTTGCCACATTATTAGAAAAGATGTATCCGTTTATGCTTCAAATATGCTGCAATGCTGGCCTTTTGATAGCTTCAACTAATGTAATTTGCAAATGTGAAAGCACAGATTATTCTGTCCTTGCATCTCTAGCTTGGTCAAGGCACTTTGATTTCAGTATGCTGCTTCTACTTTCTGCAGTGGTAAATTAGTAACATTCACTTTATCCATTTACCAGCAGCTCTGAGTAATAGTTTGTAGGAATTACAGAAGAGGTAGCACTATTCTGATATGCATTTCTAATCTTTGTGTCAAGTGTAGACTTAGCATAAACTCATCTGTAAAATGAGAGGGCTGGATTAGATGATTGTTAGGGTCCTGTTCTGAACTACAAGTATTGCATTTAGCAACATCTTTTTTTCTTTCTTACATCATTATGAGAATCTCAATGTTCTATATTACTGGAAAGTATTCAATTACAAAATAAAGAGAAAATATCCTTTGCCATATTTTTAAACAGGAAGCAAGGGCAGTACTGTAAAATTTAGTATTAAATTTGTTATAAATTTCACACTTGGTGAACATTCAATCAATTTGGAATTTTGAGAGGATGTTTTAGATAGCATTTTTATTACAAAGGAAGAAATAGGAGAAATGAATCACGTAATGTAACTTATCTTTTACAGTGTTTGGTTGGAGCTCTTGTCATTAGAATACAGAGATTCATAATCATCTAAGATTAAAATTTGCCTTCTCAAGTGTCAGGGCTGAAACAGAAAGGAAATAGATCTCATCTTTTCCCCCACACATTCTCCTTTTTTTATAGTGATATGGAAGCTGCATCACTAAAGTATGCAGTTTACTTTGCTCTAACTTTAAGAAGCTACAAAGTTGTCACCCACTGTGAGAATTCTCAGCAGCTGAAAGTTAACATTCTTGTTTTTTTTTTTCAAACAACAGCATATAATGAAAGGGCCCTAAAAAAAATCACATACTTCACCGATACATCTCATTACAATGAGCAGGCTCAAATATAAAAGTTTGTTTAGAAATTACTGAGATTGAATGTCCAATAAATGAACAGGGAGCTCTAATTTAGAAGCTAATTTGCTCCATGCTGACATTAATGCATAAAACAATGAAGTTCTATAATAGATGGAAATACAACCAAATCTGTGGAACCCACAGGCATTGGCTTAAAAGACAGCTGTGCAGTTGACAAGTAACATGAGCCTTATGTGAGAAGAAGGGGAAAATGTAAGATTTGCATATAATTATTGAGATCATGCAAATGTCAGTTATGAGGAGAAAAAAAACACACAGGCATCTCACTGTTAAACCCTGACAGTTGGCATCACTGAAGAGCTCAAATACATTTGAGTACCAGTTGGCAGAGGGTCATTAAAACAGAATTTGCAGAGACATTAACTCCTTCACTTTTCTTTGAGTGACGTTTTGCTATTAATAGTTTGGAGAGGCTTTGCAGAAAACATATTAATAAGAGAAACTGTAATAGGGGCATCTACAGCAAGTGTGAATGCAGCAAAGGGCACCCAGGGAGCTGCTCTCTAATTGATTAGCATGGAGCTATCAATGTGTATATCCTAAGCTAGGAGAAAGTGCAATGACAAGCAAGAATAGTTGAATAATACAATGTGATATTTGGGAAGAAGAATGATTAATTTTGGCCCCTTTTCTTATTAATATCTTTCCTAAGTCATAGCCTACAAGATTCCCTTAAAACACATAGCTTACAGAATTTGTACTAAATCCACAAATGAAATGAACCAAGGAAGTCTACCAGATAATTAGTAGGCAAATTAATGAAAACTATCTTATTCATTTTGTATATTTAAAATCACTTGGTCATTATTTCTTGTTTTTATTCCTTAAGATAAATCAAGGCTTAATAAGAAGCACTGCTTCCAGAGATGAAAAGAATACATTTTCAACAGATTCAATCAATTTTCCAAATAAAGCTGAGGTGTTAGAGAAGAAACATATTCATGATGAAGAGTACACCGACTTGCTTAAAAAGACTTTGTCTCCAAGTTCATCAGCAGAAAGCTCCTTAAAGAGAGATTTTTATTGCAATGAAAAATATTTCTCAGGAAATGAGTGTAGTCATCAACCTTCAGAGGAAATTACTTCAGATATGAGAAAAATCAAGCCATCATTGGAAAATACTGGTAGTGATGAATTAGTGCAATTACATGTTAGCAACAAAGAAGTATTGGATGATGATGCTAATCCAGCTGAAAAGAGAAGCAGAGTACAAATATCTTGTTGCTCCTCAGATCAACTAATGAGAGATAACCTTACTAAAAAGGATGAGGGAGCAGCTATGAAAATTAAAATGAAAGATTGGGAATGTTTAAGAAGAGATTTCCATTCAGATTTCCATTTGGAAGAATCAATAGAAAAAGGAACTTCCAAGAAAGGTTATGGGAATAGTAAGAGTGAGGAGCAAAGAATACATCTAGGTGTTAACGAAGAACAGAGCAAAAATTTTCAATCAATCTTACATGACCAAGAGAAGATAAGCCTCTCTGAAATAAATGTGAAAGAGATTGGAGCTAGTAGCAGAGGGCTAACTGTTCTGCAGAGTAAAGACACAACTCCCAACCAGGCAATCAGAGCAGATTTGTTTCAATCACCAAGAAGAAACCTAAGATGGAATAAAGCTGTGTTAACAACCAAAGAGCTTGATCTCTCGACTAGTAAAGGCACTACTTCAGGAGAGACACCTGGTCAAGTTTGTTCACCCAGAAATGGAAATATTTTGAGGAATGATCACCTTTTCCAAGTTGAAGAAGGAAATTTAGGTAGTATTAATCCTGAATATCTGAATAAGAACAAACAGCAAAAACAACTATGGAATTTTCTGGAAAGTCAGGGAAAAGCAAGAGAGAGTAAAACAAATACAGTCCAGCAGATCAAAGAACATGCAGATTGTGAAGACATGTGGGAAAAAAGAGATAATACAAGGAGTTTTACTGCTACTCCTACAGAAAAATTGTTTACCTGCCAAGAAACAGTGAGCTATGAACCATCTTCTCTAGCTGATCATGATATTACTGAAAAAGTAGAAGCAGGTACAGCTTATATAATTAAGACAATATCAGAAAGTACTCTAGAAAGCATGTGTGCCAGAGAAAAAGCAATGATTGCTCAGCTACCTCAAGAGACAGCACAAAGTGGCAGGCCCATTGAAGTAAAGGAAATAGCGTTTGATCCACATCAAGGGAGAAATGATGATTCACATTATACCTTTTGTCAAGGAGATACAGTAGGTGTAATCTATGATAATGATTTTGAAAAACAATCACATTTAGGTATCTATAAAGCACATGTAGATGAAATTGAGAGTGAAGAAACCATATCTAAGTACAATCCTGCGAAGACACATGACAGGAAGAAACTTGGCACTGGAAATATAACATCTGTAGAAGAACCCTTACAGGTCATTAGAAGCAATCAAAAAACAGCCTCAAAACTGAATTTGCATTTGGGAATGTTACCAAAAGACAAAAAAATATTTCCAGAAAATAGAGATCATGGGCAGGTCCAAGAATTATCAAAGGAAATGGATATAGGTGCCATTATTCATTCTGTTTTAAACTCAGACACTAATAAAGTGTCTGAGAATGGCTCTCATGTTTCCAATCACCATGCTAAAACTTCAGTGTCATCTCATGAACAGGCAATTGCTGTAGATAATACAGTTACTACCATGTCTCTCCAATCAGAATATAATTGTAATCCAGCAAGTGAAATCCAGGGTATTGAGAAATACCTACATCCTGGGGATACAACTGAAGAAGTTTCCAAAAGTTCAGGAATAGTGAGATCAGTTAGTAGAAGAGAAAGACATATAGGTCAGATTTTTCAGCAAGGAGAAAGCAATGTGAAAAAGTGTTTAGGGCCAACAATTTTAATCACTGAAGCTGTTGAAAACATAGAAAAAGCATGGCATAAAAATGAAGGATTACTAAACTCTGGACAGTCACCATGTTTTTCAGGTGACAAGGAATCTGAGAGCTCTGCTTCTGCTAATCTCCCTGCCCATGAAAGTCAAGCTCAAAGCAATGAATCTCTGCTTTTGAAATACACCAACTCAAAAATACCTTATTTCCTTTTGTTTCTGATATTTCTTGTAACCATCTACCAGTATGACTTAATGATCGGCTTGGCATTCTATCTTTTTTCATTGTACTGGCTATCTTGGAAAGGGGGTAGACAAAAAGAGTCTGTCAGAAAGAAGTAGCCTCAGCACTATTATTATCCTATCTTCAAAGATAAACTATTTAGCCCTAAACATTGTGGTTGGTGAAAAAGACTATTCATTGTTCAGAGAGCCTGTGCAGTTTTTCCTCTTAAAGGATCATTTAAAAAGGAATGCGTATGAAGTTTGCTTCTTCATATAAGTAATTATTCTATATAGGACCATTATGTTTGGATCATTAAATATCTATATGAATATGAGATCTGAAGCACGTCAAGTTGAAATTAAATACAGCTGTTGCTCCTTAGCAGGCTATGAAGCTGCAATGCTTCACGTCTCTTCACTACTTCAAGTGCCACTTCTTGCATTCATTACTTTTGCAATAAAAATTCATTTTTTCCCCCCAAGAATATTTTTCCCTCTATGGTTTTAAAAAATGGATAAAACATGGACAACGGCAGAAGACTTTTATTGTTTTTTCAGAATTGACCATTTACATTTTCCACTGTATCATTTATTATCACATTTTGATAGATCAAATCTTTCAATTTAAGATTTTTAAGAATGTACATGTACATTAAAATATGTACACTTAAATTGAAGAAACACGTTACTTACTTAAATAATACTTTATACACACACACATACCTTTCACCTCCTTTATACCTACAAAGTCAGGGCATTCATAAGCCAAATCTGAGAAAAACTGAAACAATTTGGGGACAAACTTCAATTCTATAAAATGTTGTGGGTGGCCTGTTTTCAAGCAGTTTTCTCTAATAAAGGGAGACTGTGTAACATAGTTGAACAATTTCAATGTCAACTATTATTCAGAGTTGAAAATTTAAAAGTTCTACAAGCATTACTTTACAATGAATTTGTACCTATAAAGCTTTAAATAATATTAATAATTTTAAAATACTTCCAAATGAACTATTATTCTATTTGTATAGAACTAGTATTTTTTGTTCTCAAACAAATTTTTAATCTCATTATGAGACAATGAATTATTTCTCAAGGTGAATTTAGATAACAAACAACTAATCATTGGTGATATTTATTATATAATTATCAAGTTGTTGGATAATAACTCAACATTTAAACTAGGAAAATAGGTATGGAAATCTACTGAGGGAGAAATGAATATACAGTATAGCAGTGATTTTGGCTGTTATTATCTATGTCTAAGTCTGTGAAATAGTGGAACTAGTCATTTTAGTCATGCATAAGAGTAATGCAAAGATTTTTATACAATTGATTTAAACAAGCATTTGCTGAATGACTACTATATAAAAAAACCCTGTGCTCTGTTCTATGGCAGAGCACTCTCTTTGTTGCCCTGAAAGTCTAGTCCTCAGAGAGGAAGCATAGGTATGTAGTTTGACACTTTTGACTTGGCCAAGAGTATCTAAAAGAGTTACATTGAGGGCGCACACTTAGGTGATTTTTTTTCCATAAGAACTTTTTTCATAGAGCATATAGCATTGATCTTAAGAGAGAAAAAAGTTGCTTATTTACCTGTAAGGGTAAATCCAGTGAGTAAAACTTGCATATATCATTCCACATGTCTAAGAAACATGCATTTATGGAAAGACAAAATTAGAGTGAAGCATTTTAACTGACTTTCATATGTTAGTAAATCATTTCCATAATTTTTGGTTAGGTACACAACTATTTCCAAATCCCCTAATTGCATCTTGTCTCAAGTCCCACTGAAATTGAATGCTTAACTATAACTTTTTAGTTGAATAAATACAAACATCTTGAAGTAGAACTTAGGGCAAATATTTGATTGAGAAAGCACATTTTTGTTAAATACAAGTAGAATACCTACAATATTATCTCTAAAGTTGTTGTCCTCATAACCTTGTTGACAAATCTAAATTATAACGGCATTAAGGTTAATATTTCTTCAGTTCTTAATAGCTTGGCTTTTTCATTCTATCATTAAGAGTTTCAGTCAAAATACCATCTCTTATTACTGCAAAAAACACATTACTTCATGAACACAGGTGCCTGGGCTGTAATTATTCTTTTATACATAAAAGAATGTAACTTCTTTTATTTCACTTTTGCTAACATAAACTTATTAAACATTCTCATGCATATTTGTAATATGACAAAGGATTTAAATATTCAATTTTGCATTTTTCTGCATGCAATAAAGAAAAAATTGGTGATTTAACTGACTTTCCAAACATTACTTGTGAAGCATATGAAATCATCATAAGAACTTATAAAACCATTGCTAGGTGGAGAGATAGATTGTTATAACAAGTTTTGGTCCCATCACTATGTTGAACAAGAAAAGTAGATCTGCCCAGTTGGAGTGGCTCAGCAGTTGAGCATTGACCCATGATCCAGAAGATAGTGGTTCGATTCCCAGTCAGGGCACATGTCCAGGTTAAGGGCTTGATCCCCAGCAAGGGGTGTGCAAGAGGCAGCCGATCAATGACTCTTTTTCTTTTCCTCTCTCTGAAATCAATAAAGATATAATTTTTTTTAAAAAAAAGTAGAAAGAACTGGCAAAGCCTGTGTTACTCAAGATTTGATTGTTAACCATCATGGCAAGGATGATCTCTGCAAACATATCTGCCTTCATCATGTCTTCCCAAGTATTAGTTAAGAGCCAAAAGAAGGTGTGGCATGAGAATAAGCTAAGGGAAATGCACTGCACACCTGCTTCACATAATGGGTAAGAAATGTGATGTATAAAACCATCACCTTTTATCTTGCTGGGCTTCTGACTATTAGAAACAAAATTCTAAAAATTAATTGGCAAGTCTAGGAAGTGTAGGTAGTAAAATCATCTTAAAAATACACATCCCACCCTAGCCAGTTTGGCTCAGTGGTTAGAACATCTTCCTGTGGACTGAAAGGTCCTGGGTTTGATTCTAGCCAAAGGCATGTACCTTGGTTGCAGGCTAGATCCCTGGCTCTGGTTGGGGACTGTGCAGGAGGCAACCAATCAATGTGTCTCTCTCACATCGACATTTCTCTTTCTGTCCTTTCCACTCTCTTTGAAAAGCAATGGAAAAAATATCCTTGGGTGAGGATTAAAAAAAAAAAAAAATTCACATCTGTATAGCTGTAAAAAAGAAGGATCTCTTACCTTTGAAAAAGCATGGAGGGACTTAGAGAGTATAATGGTAAGCAAAATAAGCCAGTCAGAGAAGGACAAGTATCACCTGATCTAATTTATGTGTGGAATCTAATGAATAAAACAAACTGAACAACAAAATACATCCAGACACATGGAAGAATGGAACACACTGATGAATCTCAGACTGAAGGGGGCAGAGGCTGGGAAGAGATTAACCAAAGAACTTATATGCATAACACACAGACACAGACAAAATTGTAGTGAAGGCCTGGGGGGGGGGAGGGGGGGCGGTGCAGGGTGGAAGGGATCAATTGTGGGGAAAGTAAAGGACATCTGTAATACTTTCAGCAATAAAGATAAATTTAAAGAAGTAAAAATATGTATCAGAAAAAAAAGAAGGAAAAATGTTCACATCTTTTTAAGCCAAATATATTTTCAATGTAAGAAGAAATGAGTCATTGATATGACATTCATTCCTCAACATTAAAGAACATTGTATTAATGCAGTTGTGTTTCCCTGCTGAGTGCCAATATTTTTATAATGAATAACTTCAAAAAATATATGTATTCTGTTATAA
Source organism: Miniopterus natalensis (assembly GCF_054644295.1). NCBI lineage: Eukaryota > Metazoa > Chordata > Mammalia > Chiroptera > Miniopteridae > Miniopterus > Miniopterus natalensis. The sequence continues at coordinate 30,922,743 of NC_142090.1, forward strand.
TTTTGTGAGAGAAACAAGGTTATTTTTTATTTGTCATCTTAAACCAGTCTGCTGGCTAACTGGAAAATTTTAAAATATACACACCAAATTTAGGGAAATAAAAGACTTTATTTTTCCCAATAACATTTATTTTATGTTCTGAATCATTTCTTTTAGTCATGAATATTATTTTGTATCACCAGGCTTGTTGTCTTCATTTGGCTCACTTTTTGCACATACATAAATCAAAACTGAAAACAACGCAAAAAAAACAAAAACCAAAAAACTAGCAGGAGAACCAATACAGATGCAAGCAGGAAGGCTATTATCTCTAAGGCCAATTCATCTACTGATTTCTGTTATCAGGATCTCTGACCTTTTTTCAAATTTTTATTGAGTGAATATAGAAATTGAATTATGCAATAAGGCCTATCTTTGGTTATTTAAATTCTGTCTTAGCCAATTCTTGTAGAACTAAAGAATAAAATCTACTCTAATTTTGCAGCAAGGCACAAAAGAAATACTACAGGCCATGTTCTTCCAGCATCTCCACAATTGTACACCCATATGAAGAAAACAGCTAAAAAAGTTTATTTTATTTATTCAATTAAATTAATTATTTCTTCTATTTTCAGAAACAATTTATAATAATTTATAGCAATATAATTTAGTTTTTATCTTTTAAAAATAGATTTTCTCATTAATCCAATGTTTCCATAACTTTACTCAAACTCATTAAAACAGCAAATTAATTTTTCACTAGATTTTCAGCCTAACTTTGAATGATCACATTTTGCAAGAAATGTCATTATTGTAGTGTATTAAGAACTTGTTAAACAACTCTTTAAAAATTCAGGATTTTTATTTTGTATCATTTCTATATTTGTTAAATGCATACATATCACCTTCATTATTCAAATATAAAACCATATGTTATGTGGAAATTTACAGAAAAATTTTCTAAGTCTTTTTTCTAATATAGCCAATTCTTTATATTCATGATAAAGAGGGGAATGAGGAAATCAATAATGGATTACAGAGAAATTATTTTTATTTGGCTAAGAGGACTATAAGATATGATTCTGCAAACATATTTCAATGCCTTATTGAGTTACTGGTCTTGGTTGGAATCAGTGCATCAGCTTTGCCTTTCATATCATCCTACTTGCACCATTCGCTGCTATTTCCACTGCTCTCTGCTTCAAGTCTTCTGTCAGTCAAGCCAGTCACATTGTTCCTAGAATATGCTCACCTGGTTTCTCTGTGACTGCTCATGTGCCCCCTCTGTCTAGAGGTCACTTTCAGTTGTCTTTACCCCTTTCTCCTTATCTAACACTGCACATTTTCTGTGTACAGCTCAAGTCTGCATGTTTTTGAAATCTCCTACTATTTCACACTGTGGTAGGATCACACTGTTTTCAGATCTCTTAGGACACTGATTTTCTTACTTACATTGGGCATTTGACTAACTGGACTGCCTGCTTGTTCAGGACAAGGACAATGGTTTCTTCTTCCCTTTTATACCTCACAAGTCCTAGTTTGTTTCGTAGGAATCCTTAGTCAACATTTGTGACTAGAACTGAATTACAGTGCTGTCTCCTTCCTATCCTGTTTCTGAAATATGGACAGGATACTCTGAGGCCTGATTTTAGAATGAATAAACAATCAAAACAAAGCTAGGATGTTTTAGTAAACTACCAAAGACAAGGTAGAAAGATGGAAAGAGAATATGGAGACAAAACATAGTAGTACGGTGGGTTTGGGATGTGGAAAGAGAGAGAAATCCTTTCTCTCCATTACTCTTTTTTTTTTATACTCAGTAAATTTATTTTTTTAAATATTACAAATGTCCCTTTTTCTCCTCAATGGCCCATTCCACCCTGTCTCACCCCCCCTCCCCAGTCTACTCTTAACAATTAAATTGATTTTCTATATCTATTAGTGTTTCCTAGCACATAAAACATTCTCTTCATTTGATTTCATAGGAAGTAATATTCATATTGTACATGAAAAGAATAATAATACATATTTTTATTGACTGGCTAGTGTGATAATTAATAGAACAAGACGTGTTTTCAGATAAAGTAGCCCAGTAGCTTAAAAATCAACAAACATCACAAGGTATAAAGTGTAAGAAATTCAATCTTCCCACCTGCTGCTCTGCCCTTTGAAAATGGCTGACCTCTCAATTTCACACCTGTTCTGTAGGTCAACTTTTAGGGTAAACAAATAGAACAACTAGCAAAAATAGTCAGCGTTTTTTTTAATGTTGGTTTTTTTTTGTTTTTTTTTTGTAATATTTTTTTATTGATTTCAGAGAGAGGAAGGGAGAGGGAGAGAGAGATAGAAACATCAATGATGAGAGAGGGTCATTGATCTGCTGCCTCTTGCACACCCCCTGCTGGGGATCAAGCCCATAACCTGGGCATATGTCTTTGATCTCCTGGATCATAGGTCAATGATCAACTGCTGAGCCAGGCCAGCTGGGCAGTCAGTGTTTTTTTAAAAAGAAAGCATTTGCTTGATTAACATATAAGAGTATGTACATACACAAACACACACATCTGCACACAGGCTCATACATACTTGCACATAAACACAGACACAATATTCCAACATCTGATAACAGTAACAGCAGTGAACATAGTTAACCAAAACAATATGTAGTGATATATATAATATGTAAGAAGTTTATCCTTTATTTGAAGAAACTCAGTCTATCATATTTAGATATGAAATTAAAATAACATAAAGATATGCTTATTTTTTAGTGAGAGTCAAAAGGAAAGCAGTATATGGCCTGGAAATGTAGTAGCATGTCCTATAACAGCTTAAGAGTACCAGCAATTGGTCTCTTAAGACTTAAATAAAAGCCAGATACATGTCTGCTATATTATATAAGTCATCAGTATTTTGCATCAGTTGACTTGGCTCTGAGTGGAAACATTTAGAATTTACTAAAGACACACTCTGTATAACATGATATTAAACAGCAGAGAGATGGTACTTAAAAACCACTATAAGAAGTTAGAAATTCTCTTTCTAAGCACTTAAAATACACATAATTTACTTTTAACAGTTCTATGTAGGATGTTTTTAATATACAGTTTTAAAAATATTTTAATATGAATCATTTATGATAATATTACACATTTAAGTCATTTTTATACATACACTCTAAATATGATATAGATATTTTATTTCTAAACATTAAGTTATCTTCCCAATTAATTAAAAAAACTTTGGAAAATGCAATTGTCATTTGTTATGATGCACATAAACTTTCCCCGTGTTTAAGTGAAACAGTTCTGCATTAAAGAAAAGATAATCTAGCCCATCCGGGCATGGCTCAGTGGTTGAGCGTCGACCTAGGATCCAGGCGATCAGGGTTCGATTCCCGGTCAGGGCACATTCCCTGGTTGCGGGCTCTATCAATGACTCTCTCATCACTGACATTTCTATCTCTCTCTCTCCCTCTCCTTTCCTCTCTCTAAGATCAATAAAGATTTATTTTTTTAAAAAAGAAAGAAAAGATAATCTAGTCCTACCTTCAGAGATATGTGAAAATATTTTAAATATATATCTCCTCTGAAAGTTGGATAGGAAGAGAGGAAGTAAGAGATCATAAATGTCCTCCATATTTATTTTGCAGTCTTTAATAATATTTGGACACAGGCATATAGGTTTCAACTTAAGTCAGTTGTCTTCTCTCATGCAAATTCTTTGACTTAACCTGATCTAATTCCTATCCTTAAATTAGCATTTCATTTAGGAGCATATATTGATTTTTTATCACATGAATAAGCAAGGAACCCAGTTGTAGTCGAATCTTTGAGTATAACATCTACATCTGTATCTCTATTGATCTGTGCATGTGAGGTCAATCTTTAATAATAATAGTAGTTATAATTGTTATAATTATTATTATAACAAGACTGTAGCAGATTCTTTTGTGTTTCTAAAATTGGGCACTGTTTTAAGCTCTTTATGTGAATCAACTCATTTATGTTTTACAACTCCATGAATGAAGTACTATTACTTTCCATTTTACAGATAAAAACAGATATAGAGAAAGGCTAGTTTTCTCAAGGTCACACAGACAGTAAGTGGCAAAATCTAGATTCAGACTCCAGGAGACTTTCTCCAGAGGTGATCTTCTTAACCATTGTACCATGCTGTTTCTTCAATAAGATATGCCAAGTTATCTTATGGATTGTACAATAATATATTAGCATGCTTCATGGAACTATATTAATATATAAGTACATTATATGTAATGCACCATATCTTTTGCACAGATAACCCTATCTTTATTAATGCACTTATAAAAAGAAAGTTTCTAAAAATACCCTGCTCTTTCAATTTATTCATATAACCTCAATTCAAAAAATACACATTTATTCATTTCCAGACCACAAGCAATGTTCTAGTCACAGAAGGTGAAGACATACAATTTTATGTGATTGGTATAGTGCTTATTTATCCTTGCTGTCTCAGTGTAATTATTAATAGCACTCCTTTTACTTTCAAAAGTAATATGATTTGGATAAAAAATGATAAGGTGAGCCTAAAATCCAAGAAAATATCCTAGCCCGTAGGTGTAAATCACTCTGTGTCACATGAATAAAAGAGGCAGCTTTCAATATGAATGTCACCTACAATTCACAGACAGAATTATTGTCCTTGGGATTACAAAACATAATACAGATAATACAGATATACCAGCCCTTGGTTGGCCTAGGCCCTTGGTAGAGTAAAGCAACATTTTTGCAGAGTCAGTAATACTGAGGGCAATGATAAAAACAAACAAAAACAACCCCAAACAAACCACAGCCAGTAAGGACGTTTCATAAATACACTGGCCAAAATCCATTAGAAAGAAGTCATCTGCATTACTGATGCCAGTTAATTATATCACTGTGAAACCAGATACTATAGCCTATAGCTTATTCAGACGGTTCAGGACATGATAATTCCATCATCCAGGATAGACAAAGTGGAAAAAGATAGAAGAAACTTTTGCAAAAGTTATTGAGGCCACTGTGTAACTCAAAATTATAGTTACTGGAAGCCATATTATGAGTATACATTCAGCTAATCATCTTTAAGAAGAAAAATAATTTTTGGAAAGAAACTAGATCATATTACTGGCATTTAACAATCATGAAGTAAGCCAGTATTATTTCAATAGCAATAATAAGCTAACATATAAACAAATTGTCCAAGATATTCAGTAAGAGACAAGGACATTTTAAGGCAGAACCAGTGTCACTCCATCTAATTTTGGCCTTTGCAATACCTGTACATTTGGCCTCACTTCTTACAGGTGTGCAGTGCTGAGACTGTGAGTGACATTGGAAGTGCATTGCCTTCATTTCTACTTAAGGAAAACATTCATTGGAAACTTATCCAAAGAATGGCATAATTTAAGACTGTAGAACATATTTATGCTAAATAAATGGCAAAAGGCTAGGTTTGCTGCCCTAAAAAAGCCTTTATAGCTCTGTCTCTGCTGGTTTCAAGCCAACCTTACCACACAAGACATAGAGAAACAGTTTCTGAATACTGTCTTTCTATAGCTACACTTTGCTCATTTATAAAGAATATCAGTGGCATCAGTTTCATATCTCTATAAGCTGTTCTGTCATTGAAGGTGTAGAGGCTGAGATATTTTATGAAGTTGAGCATTATCCTACTTGATTGCTAAGGCCAAGGAAAATTTGATAAGCCAATCTGTATTGCTGAAAGCTCTTTGATTGAAATAACCAAAATCCCTCAAAGTAGCTTAAACAAGGAAAAAAAGATATCATAAGGAAATGCGCCATTCCAGGGCTGGAAGTGAAAATAGTCATCTCTAGGGAGAGAAGCTAGGACATGAAAAGCCATTGGAAATGGAATTTTTCTTGGCTTTCATGTTTTCCCGTCTTTTTAAATTTTTTCTGTGTTCACTTCCTTGTTTTGTTTTTGTCGGTGGAAAATGTCTTCAACATACGGTTCCTAAAATAGAATTCTCCAATGATATTCTTATATCTTGATTATATATACCCAAGAGTTAACTGGTTAGCATGATCTGGATCTCAGTTTTAAACTCCTAGAAGAGAGAAATTTATAGGTTCTGCCCGGCCGGGCGTGGCTCAGCAGTTGAGCCTCGATCTAGGATCCAGGAGATTGGGGTTCGATTCCCTGTCAGGGCACGTGCCTGGGTTGTGGGCTCGATCCTCAGTCAGGGGCATGCAGGAGGCAGCCGATCAATGACTCTCATCATTGATGTTTCTATCTCCTCCCTCTCCTTTCCTCTCTCTGAAATCAATAAAGATATATTTTTAAAAATCTTAAAAAAAAAAGAAATTTATAGGTTCAGTATTAATAAGATATACATTATTCAGATGCAATTATATATATATATATATATATATATATATATATATATATATATATATATATTCAGATGCAACCCATTATCTTCCAGTAGCTGGAGGCAAAGAATTTGCTGTTTTCTCATACGGAATGTGATAGAGGACTCGCATTAAAGGAAATGTTTCCAGGTTCTCAAAGAGTAGGTGGGTACAGGGGATTTATAATATGTATCTATAATGTGCCAATTCTCAAATTGTTATGGGTATGTCTCTCTCTCTCTCTCTCTCTCTCTCTCTCTCTCTCTCTCTTTGTAGATCTACATAGCTTTAATTTGTATATATTTATAGTAGACCTTGATATTGGTAGGGCTGTTACCGGGAAACCCTAGTGGGGCTCAGGCAGCCTGTCATTGTATCAAATTCAACGGAGGCAGGGTTGAATCATATAAGGCATTTATTAAGAAGGTTGGCTAACCAAGAAGACAGGAAGCATACAAGCATCCAAAACCTGTCTTAAGGATTGGCCTGAGGGATAGGATTTTATGGGGCAAACTGAGGCTAGAAATAGAATGCAGCTACCTGCAGTCCTAGAAGTCATTCTTTTCATCTTGGTCACCTGGGATGTCTTGATAAGGTGATATCTTGACTCATTGTTAGGTCAGACAGGCAATGCATCTTGGTCTCAATAAGGTGATATCTTAACCCACTGTTCACAGCTGCGCCAACTCCTTAATTGCTTCAGTCCGTGATCAGGGAGAGTGCGGGGTGCAAAGGCCTAGGAGAAAGAAACTTAAGGGGAAAAAACTTAAATCCCTGCTTACGTATGTGTTTTATAATTTTATAAGTAATATAATTATATTTCAGGTTAATTCAGGTGCTCAATCTTTGGAAATTATAAGTGCCTTTATCAGGGCAAGTTCTTTTACCTTGTTTTTTAAATTCTGTAACTATTGGCCCTTTGCTCTTCCATATGAATTATAGGATCAGCTTCTCAAGTTTTATGAAAAACTTGATTTGTATTGGAATTTAACTGAACGTGTACAATAATTTGAGGAGAATTGATGTTTAAAAAAATATTTAGACACACAAAAAATAGGCCACATACATAAAAATAAAAACTAGTTAAAGTGAAATACATTAATATAGTCTTGATCTATGTAACTGAGAATTTTAACATTAGAAAAATTTGAAAGGAATAGGATTGGTAGAGAAAAGGAGTGATTCAGAGAAAAAGCAAATTAAAACCACAATATCAGAATGGCTATCATCAATAAATCAAAAAAAAAAAAAAATTAGTCTTTCCATCAATGAGAACAATATATTTCTTATTTATTTTTTGTTCCCTCAAATATAATTTATAATATTATCTATGAATACATTGCACATTTACTAATAGATTTATTCCTAGGTACTTTATGAATTTTGTTACTATTAATAAAACAGTTTTTTGTATAATATTTTATTTGGGGAAATTATTGATATATTGTAATACTTGACTTTTATGTCATTTATTCAATTTCTTTGGAGAACTTTCTCATTGGTTCTACTAGTTATTAGTTTGATATTTGGGTAATTATGCCAATAGTGTTATAAAAACATTATTTATTTTTATGTATTTCATTATGCAAATTGGTGAACTCTTTCATTATTATAACTATATAATTTATAGTATTTTAATCCAGTTACTTCTACTTTTTTCCCTTGGCTTCTGAGGTAAATTTGTATAACTCATTTATTTTAATCCTTCCTTCTAAAGAAAAAAAGTCACTTAATACTGTAAAAAACTAATATTTTAACTGTACTCAATTGGTATTAGTAATTATCTATATCTCAAAACATATGTCATATATTTTAAATTTTTATTCACTTCTATTTTTTTTAATATATTTTATTGTTGAGAGTATTAGAGATGTCCCCCATTTTCTCCCCTTTTCCCCTCTCCACTTATCTCCCACCACACCCCAGGCCTTCCCCTGTCTATTGTCTGTGTCCATGGGCTATGCTTATAAGTTCTTTGGTTAATCTCTTCCTACACTTCTCTTTGCCTTCCCTCTGAGATCTGTCAGTCTCTTTCATGCTTCCATGTCTGTGGTCCTATCTTGTTCCTCAGTTTATTCTGTTCCTTAGATTCCACATATAAGTGAGATCACGTGATATTTGTCTTTCTCTGACTGGCTTATCTCGCTTAAGATAATATTCTCAGGTCCATCCATGCTGTCAAAGTAAGAGATCCTTCTTTTTTACAGCTGCATAGTGTTCTATGGTGTAAATGTCCCACAGCATTTTTATTCACTCAAATACTAATGGGAACTTGGGCTGTTTCCAGATTTTAACTATTGTAAATAATGCTGCTATGAACATAGGGGTGCATATATTCTTTCTGATTGGTGTTTAAGGGTTCTTAGGATATATTCCTAGGAGTGAGATCACTGGGTCAAATGGAAGTTCAATTTTTAATTTTTTGAGGAACCGCCATACTGTTTTCCATAGTGGCAGCACTAGTCTGCATTCCCTCTAACAGTGAACTAGTGTTCCAGGTCCTTGCCAACACTTGTTTTTGTTGTTGTTGTTGTTGTTTTAATTTTATTTTTGTTTAAAAACTTGTTGTTCTTGAGTTGTTGATGGTAGCCATTCTGACAGGTGTGAGGTGATATCTCATTATAGTTTTAATTTGTATCTCTCTGATGATTAGTGACCTTGAGCATTTTTTTCATATGCGTCTTGGCCATTTGTATGTCATCTTTGGAGAAGTGTCTATGCAGGTACTCTGCCCACTTTTTAATTGGATTGTTTGTCTTCCTTTCATTGAGTTGTATGAGTACTTGATATATTTTAGAGATTAACCCCTTATCAGATGCATAATTGGCAAATATATTCTCCCATACGGTAGATTCCCTTTTCATTTTGTTGATGGGTTCCTCTGCTGTGCAGAAGCTTCTTATTTTGATGTAATCTAATTTGTTTATTTTCTTCTTTATTTCTCTTACCCTAGGAGATGTATGAGCAAAAATTTTGCTAAGTGAGATGTCTGAGATTTTACTGCCTATATTTCCTTCTAAGATTTTTATGGTTTTGAGTCTTTCATTTAAGTCTTTTATCCATTTTGAGTTTATCCTTGTGTATGGTGTGAGTTGGTGGTCCAGTTTCATCTTTTTGCATGGGTCTGTCCAGTTTCCCCAGCACCATTTGTTGAAGAAACTGTTTTTATTCCATCCTATATCCTTGCCTTCTTTGCCAAATATTAATTGGCTATATTGGTGTGACTCAATTTCTGGAGTCTCTGTTCTGTTCCATTAGCCTATATGCATGTTCTTGTTCCATTAGCCTATATGCATGTTCTTGTTCCATTAGCCTATATGCATGTCATTGTTTTTATTACAATGGCTTTGTACTATAGTTTGATATCTGGTATTGTGATCCCTCTACTTTGTTCTTCCTTCTCAAGATGGCTACAGCTATCCAGGGTCATTTTTGGTTTTATACAAATTTTTGGAGTATTTATTCTAGCTCTGTGAAGTATTCTGTTGGTATTTTAATAGGGATTGCATTGAATCTATAGATTGCTTTGGATATTTTTGGGATGTTATTTCTTCCAATCCATAAACATAGTACATTTCTCTTTGTTTATATCTTTCTCTATTTCTTTTTTCAATGTCCTACACTTTTTTAAGTACAGGTCTTTTACTTCCTTGGTTTTCTTCCAAGGTACCTTATTTTTTTTGCTGCTATGGCAAATGGAATTATTTTCTTAGTTTCCTCTTTCTGAGAGTTCATTATTGATGTACAAAAATGCTATCTATTTCTGGATATTGATTTTGTATCCTGCTACTTTGTCAAATTCATTTATAAGTCTAGTAGTTTCCTGATGAACTCCTTAGGGTTTTCTATGTACAATATAATGTCAGGTGCAAATAATGATAATTTTTCTTCCTCATTTCCAATTTCGATGCCTTTTTTCTTTTCTTCTGGTCTGATCATTCTGGGTAGGACTTCCAGAACTATGTTGAATAAGAGTGGTAGAAGTGGACACCCCTGTCTTGTTCCTGTTCTTATGGGAAAGGCTTTAGCTTTTGCCCATTAAGTATGATGCTGATGGTACATTTTTCATAAATGGCCTTTATTATATTGAGGTATGATCCCTCTATTCATACTTTGCTGAGAGGTTTTATCAAAAATGGGTGTTGGGTTTTGTCCAATGATTTTTCTGCATCTATTGATATGATTTTTATATTTCATTTTGTTTAAATGATGTATCACCTATATTGATTTGCAAATATTGTACCAGCCTTGCATTCCTGAAATAAATCCCCCTTGGTCATGGTGTATAATCTTTTTAATATATTGCTGGATCTGATTTGCTAATATTGTGTTGAGAATTTTTAGCATCTATGTTCATCAGAGATTGGCCTGTAATTTTCTTTCTTTGTAGTATCTTTATCTGGTATTGGAGTTGGGATAATGTTGGCCTCATAAACAGAGCTTGGAAGTGTTCCTTCATCTTGAATTTTTATGGAATAGCTTGAGGAGAATAAGTGTTTGTTTTTTGACTGTTTGATAAAACTCCCCTGTGAAGACATCCAGGCCAGGGCTTTTGTTTGCTGGGAGTTTTTGCATTACTGCTTTAATTTCATTAGTAGTTGGCCTATTCAGGTTTTCTGATTCTCTGAAAGATTGTATGTCTCTATGAATTTGTCCATTTTGCCCTGGTTGTCTAGTAAGTTGGCTTATATTTGCTTTCACAATTCTTTGTATTTATGTGGTGTCCGTTGTCATATCATCTCTTTCATTTCTGATTTTATTTATTTGGGTTCTCTCTTCATTTCTTGATGAGCCTGGCTAAAGGTTCATTGATCTTGTTTATTTTTTCAAAGAATAAGCTCTTGCATTCATTGGTCTTTTGTATTGTTTTTTTTTATCTCTATATCATTTATTTATGCTCTGATCTTTATTGTTTCCTTCCTTCTACATCCTCTGGGATTTTTTTGCTGTTCTCTTTCTTCCTTTAGTTGTAGGGTTAGATAGTTTATTAGAAGTCTTTCTCATTTTTTGAGGTAAGCCTGCAGTGCTAAGAACTCCTCTCTCAGGACTGCTTTCACTATGCCCCATAGATTTGGGGTCGCTGTGTGTTTATTTTTATTTGTTTTCAGGAAGTTTTTTACCTCCTGCTTAATCTCATTGGTAATCCACTCATTGTTTAATAACATGCTATTTAGCTTTCAGGTATTTGAGTGGTTTTGATTTTATTTATTGTGATTGATTTCTAATTTCATTCCACTGTGATCCAAAAAGATGCTCATTGTGGTATCAATCTTCTTGAATTTGTATCAACTTGTTTTGTGTCCTAACATATAGTCTACCTTTGATAATGTTCCATATGTGCTTGAGAAAAATGTATATCCTGCAGCACTGTGGTGAAATGTTCTGAATATATCAGTTAGACCCATCTAATCTAGTGTATAATTTAAGGCCGCTGTGTTCTTGTTGATTTTTTTTCTTGAAAAACTATCCAGTGGTGTCAGTGGGGTGTTAAAGTCCTGTATATAACTGTGTTGCTGTCAATCTCTCCCTTAAAATCCATTAAGAGTTTTTAAAATATATTTGGGTGTTCCTGTATTGGGTGCATACTTGTTTAAAGGGGTTATATTTTGTTGCTCGATTGATCCCTTTAGTATTATGTAGTGGCCTTCTTTGTCTCTTGCTATGGATTTTGCTTTGAAGACTATTTTGTCAGATATGAGTATTGCTACTGCAGCTCTCTTTTCATTTCCATTTGCATTGAATATTTTTTCTATTCCTTTACTTTCAGTCTGTGTGAGTCTTTTGTTCTGAGGTGGGTCTCTTGTAGACAGTCTATAAATGGGTCATGTTTTCTTATCCATTCAGTTACCCTGTGTCTTTTTATTGGAGCACTTAATCCATTTACATTTATGGTTATTATTGATAGGTACCTATTTATTACCATTTTTATTTTCTTTATGCTTATAATCCTATCTCTCTCCTTTTCTTCTTCTTCTTAAAACAGTCTTGCAACATTTCTTGCAAAGCTATTTTGGTGGTAATGTACTCCTTTAGCCTTTTTTTTTGTCTGAAAAACATTTTATTTCACCTTTAATATTAAATTATAGCCTTGCTGGATAAAGTAGTGTTGTATTCAGGCCCTTGTTTTTCATTACATTAAATACTCCATGCCACTCCTTCTGGAGAGTGTCTATTGAGAAATCAGCTGACATTTTAATGAGAACTCCCTTGTAGGTAATTTTCTGTTTTTCTCTTGCTGTCTTTAAGGTTCCTTGTATTTAATGTTTACCATTTTAGTTATGATGTGTCTAGGTGTGGGCCTCTTTTGGTTCATTTTTTTTTAAATATTTTTTTATCTTTATTGTTGAGACCATTACAGATATTATTCTTTTAACCCCAATGCTCGCCTCCACCCCACATCCATCCCACCCCCAGACCCTTCCCACACCAATTTCCATGTCCACGGCCATGCCCATAAACACACAATTTCCCTGATTAATCTCTCCCCACCCACACGCACCTCCCCGCCTTCCCTCTGAAATTCCTCAGTTTATTCCAAGCTTCTATGTCTCTAGATCCACTTAGTTCATCAATTTTTGTTTATTATATTCCACATATAAGTGAGATCATTTGGTACTTGTCATTCTCTGACTGACTTATTTCACCTAGCATAATACTTTCTAGTTCCCTCCATGCTGTGCTAAAGGCTAAAAGGTTCTTCTTCTTTACAGCTGCATAGTATTCAATGGTGTAAATGTGCCACAGCTTTTTTATCCACTCATCTACTGATGGGCACTTGGACTGATTCCAAATCTTAGCTATTGTAAATTGCACTGCTATCAACATAAGGGTGCATAAGATCTTTGCGACTGGTGTTTGGGGTTTCTTAGAATATATTCCTAGAAGTGGGATCACTGGGTCAATTTTTAATCTTGAGGAAACTGCATACTGCTTTCCATAGTGGCTGCAACAGTCTGCATTCCCACCAGCAGTGTACTTTTCTCCACACCCTAGCCAGCACTTTTAGTTCGTTGACTTGCTGATGGTAGCCATTCTGACAGGTAGGAAGTGATACTTCATCGTGGTTTTAATTTGCATCTCTCTGTTGATTTGCGACGGTGAGAATTTTTTCATATGTTTCTTAGCCATTTGTATGTCCTCTTTGGAGTAGTGTCTATTTAGGCCCTTTGCCCATTTTTTAATTGGATTGTTTCTCTACCTTTTGTTAAGTTGTATAAGTTCCTTATATATTTTGGATATCAACCCCCTATCTGATGTGTCATTGGCAAATATGTTCTCCCATACAGTGGGCTCTCTTTTCATTTTGTTGATGGTTTCTTTTGCTGTGCAGAAAATTTTTATTTTGATTCAGTTCCATTTGTTTATTTTCTCCTTAGTTTCTCTTGCCCTAGGAGATGTATTAGCAAACATATTGCTATGAGAGATGTCTGAGATTTTACTGCCTATGTTTTCTTCTAGGATTTTTATGGTTTCATTCCTTATATTTAAGTCTTTTATCCATTTTGAATTTACTTTTGTGTATGGTGTAAGTTGGTGGTCATTTCATTTTTTTGCATGTATCTGTCCAATTTTTCTAACAGCATTTATTGAAAAGACTGTCCATTGTATGTTCTTGCCTCCTTTATCAAATATTAATTACCCATAATGGCATGGGTCAATTTCTGGGTTCTCTGTTCTGTTCCACTGATCGATATGTCTGTTCTTGTCCCAATACCAGGCTGTTTTGATTACACTGGCTTTGCAGTAGAACTTGATATCTGGTATTGTTATCCCTCCAACTTTATTCTTCTTTCTCAGTATTGCCATGGTTATTTTGGGTGTTTTTTGGTTCCAGATAAATTTTTGAAGTGTTTTTTCTAGATCTATGAAATATGCTGCTGGTATTTTAATAGGGATTGCATTGAATTTATGGATAGCTTTGGGTAATATGGACATTTTAATGATGTTAATTCTCCCAATCCATGAACATGGTATATTTTTCCATTTGTTTATATCTTCTTCTATTTCTTTTTTCAGTGTCCTGTAGTTTTCCAAGTACAGCTCTTTTATATCTTTGGTTAAGTTTATTCCTAGGTATCTTATTTTTGTAGTTGCAATGGTAAATGGTATTGTTTTTTAGTTTCTGTTTCTGAGAGTTTATTATTGGTGTATAAAAATGCCATCAATTTCTGGGTGTTAATTTTGTATCCTGCTACTTTGCTGAATTCATTTATTAAATCTGGTAGTTTTTTGATCCAGTCTTTAGGACTCTCTATGTACAATATCATGGCAGCTGCAAATAATGACAGTTTTGTTTTCTCCTTTCCAATATGGATGCCTTTTATGCTTTCTTCTTGCCTGATCGCTGTGTCTAGGACTTCCAGGCCTATGTTGAATAAGAGTGGTGAAAGTGGACACACTTATTTTGTTCCTGTTCTTAGGGGAAGTGGTTTTAGTTTTTACCCCTTGAGTGTGATGTTGGCAGTAGGTTTGTCACATATGGCCTTTATTATGTTGAGGTATGATCCCTCTATTCCCACTTTGCTGAGAGCTTTTAGCAAAAATGGGTGTTGGTTTTTATCAAATGATTTTTCTGCATCTATTGATATGATCATGTGATTTTTGTCTTTCAGTTTGTTTATGTAATGTGTCATGTTTATTGATTTGTGAATACTGTACCAACCTTGCATCACTGGAATAAATCCCAGTAGGTCATGGTGTATGATCTTTCTAATATACTGCTGGATCTGATTTGCAAATATTTTGTTGAGGATTTTAGCATCTATGTTCATCAGGGATATTGGCCTATAATTCTTTCTTTGTAATGTCTTTATCTGGTTTTGGAATTAGGCTAATGCTGGCCTCATAAAAAGAATTTGGAAGTGTTCCTTTCTCTTGGATTTTTTGAAATAGTTTGAGGAGGATAGGTGTTAATTCTTCTTCAAATATTTGGTAAAATTCCCCTGTGAAGCCATCCATGCCAAGACTTTTATGTGCTTGGGGCCCTTTGATTATTGCTTCAACTTCATCACCAGTTATCGGCCTATTTAGACTTTCTGACTCTTCCTGATTGAGTTTTGAAAAGTCGCATTTTTTTTAGGAATTTCTTCATTTCATTTAGGTTGTCCAGCTTGGTGGCATATAGTTGTTCATAGTATTCTCTTATAGTCCTTTGTATTTCTGTTGGTTCAGTTGTTGTTTCACCTCTTTTGTCTCTGATTTTGTTTATTTGGGTCTCTTTTGTTTATTTGTCTCTCTTTGTATCTTGCTGAGTCTGGTTAGAGGTTCATCAATCTTGTTTACCTTTTCAAAGAGCCAGCTCTTGGTTTCATTGATCTTTTGTATTGTTTTTTAAGTCTCTATGTCATTTATTTCTGCTCTAATCTTTATTATTTCTTTCCTTCTACTTTGGGCTTTTCTTGTTGTTCCCTTTTTAAGTTTTTAAGTTGTAGGGTTAAAGAGTCTATTAGAAATTTTTCTTGCTTTTTGAGGTAGGCTTGTAGTGCTATGAACTTCCCTCTCTGGACTGCTTTCATTGTGTCCCATAGATTTGGAGTTTTTGTGTGTCATTTTCATTTGTTTCCAGGAAGGTTTTTATTTCTTTCTTAATCTCTTTGGTAACCCATTCATTGTTTAAAAACAAGCTTTTCAGCCTCCATGTGTTTAAATGTCTTTTAGTGTTTTTATTGTAGTTGATTTCTAATTTCATGCCATCGTTATCTGAGAAGATGCTTGATATGATTTCAGTCTTCTTGAACTTATAGAGACTTGTTTTGCATCCTAACATGTGGTCTATCTTTGAGAATGTCCATATGCACTTGAGAAGAATGCATATTCTGCAGCTTTGGAGTAGAATGTTCTGTAAATGTCAATTAAATCCATATGATCTACTGTGTCATTTAGGGTCATTGTTTCCTTGTTAATTATTTGTCTGGAAGACCTATCTAGTGAAATCAGTGGGGTGTTAAAATCCACGAATATGACTGTATTGCTGTCAATCTCTCCCTTAAAGTCCTCTAGAAGTTTTTTATAAATTTAGGTGCTCCTATATTGGGTACATATATGTTTATCAAGGTTATATCTTTGTGCTGAATTGATCCCTTTAGTATTATGTAAAGACCTTTCTTGTCTCTCGTTATGGTCTTCATTTTGAAGTCTATTTTGTCTGAGTATTGCTACCCCAGCTTTTTTTCCATTTGTATGAAAATTTTTTTTCCAACACTTTACTCTCATCCTGTATGAGTCTTTTGTTATGAGGTGGGTCTCTTGTAGACAGCATACATTTTGTCATGTTTTCTTATCCATTCAGCCACCCCATATATCTTTTTATTGGGGCATTTAATCCAGTTACATTTAAGGTTATTATTGAAAGATACTTATCCACTGACATTTTGTTTCTTTATATCTGTTTCTCATTCTGTTTATTTCTACTTATAATTATAGCAGTCCCTTTAACATTTCCTGTAATGCTGGTTTTGTAGTGATAAACTCTTTCAACCTTTTTTTTTTCTGGGAAGCTCTTTATATCACCATCCAGTTTGATTGATAATCTTGCTGGCTAGAGTAGTCTTGGTTTCAGATCCTTCTTTTGCATTACCTTGAATACTTCATGCCATTCCCTTCTGGCCTGTAGAGTTTCTGATGAAAGTCAGATGACAGCCTTATGGGAACTCCTTTGTAGGTAACAGATTGCTTTTTTCTAGCTTCCTTTAACATTCTCTTTTGTCTTGGATGTTTGATATTTTAATTATGAAGTGTCTGGGAGCAGGCTTCTTTGGGTTCTTCTTGCTTGGAACTCTCTGAGCCTCCGGAACCCATGTGCTTTTTTCCTTAACCAGGTTAGGGAAGTTTTCTGCCATTATTTCATCAAATAGGTTCTCTAACCCCTGCTTACTTTCAACCTCCTCTGGCACTCCTATAATACAAATATTGTTACGTTTCAAGTTGTCCCACAGCTCCCTTAGACTGACCTCCTATTTTTTAATTGTTTTTTGTTTTTGGATCTCTGATTGAATGATTTTTTCTACCTGTCTTCTAATTCACTTGTCTGATCCTCAGGTTCTTCTAACCTGTTTTTTATTCCTTCCAATGTATTCTTTATTTCTGCTGTGTCATTCTTCATTTCTGACTGGTCATTTTTCATAATTTCCAAATCTTGTTTCATGCTGTTGAGCATTCTTAAGATCAGTATTCTGAACTCTATATCTTAAAGATTGCTTATCTCTGTTTCATTTGGCTTTTTTTCTGGAGACTTCTCTTGTTCTTTCATTTGGGGCTTGTTTTTTGGTCTACCCATTTTGGCTAAGTGTTAGGTAGATCTTCTAGAATTCTCAGTCTTTTTGAGGGTTTCTAGTACAGGCCAATGTCAGACGCAGTTTGTGACTGACCCTGAGTACACTGTTTGAGGCTATTAACAACCCCAGGCTTCAGGTCTCCACTCCTGGGGCTGGATGTGTTTGGACAGGACTGAGATGCACATCAAAGTCTGCTTTTCTAAGGCCTGGGTCCCAAAACAGATCAGGTAAAGACTCAAAGCACCCTGAGGTCTGCCTCAGTGTGCAGGCTTGTTAATCTGATTTTCTTAATAAGCCTCAGGTTGTAGAAGCTCCACAGGGTGGCGTGGCTGGTTGTTTTCGGTCTCTTAACAAGCCTCAGGCTGGAGAAACTCCCCTGGGCAGAGCAAGAGGCTCTCCAGCAGAGTGGGGCAATTGCTTCCCCCTCAGGCAAAAGCTGAAAGTTCACCTCTCAAGAAAGATGTCCCCTCAGTCTGGGGGAATGACTCTCCCCAGACTCTCCCCACACAGCTCCAGGCCACTCCACTCTCCTTCCACCAGAGCACAAGGTGAGTGGCTGCACACAAAACATTGTATGTTGTCTCTTTAAGAGGGTGCCTGCAGTTACAGCTGCTTCTCCCTGACAGAGAGAAAGCTGGCTGCTTTTCACAGCCAGATATTTGTGGGCACCTTTCTTATTTCTGGTGCTCTTGGCTGGGAAGCCCGACCTGAGATTTATGTCCCAGAGTCCTCAGTGGGAACACTCCACAGCTGAGATATCCCTCTGGACCTTCAGCTGCTGCCTGTGGGAGCCCAGCCAGCCCTCTCACATCCTCACATCCTACCAATGAATTTGCAGTCTCCACTTTTCCTCTTTAGTTATGAGGGTGCTCTCCAGCTAGTCTTCAGTTGAATTTCAGGATGATTTTCAGGATGGTTTTTCTATGTTTTAGTTGTAAAGCCAGATTGGTCCCAGGTAAGGGTCAGTGTAGCTTCCACTCAGTATGCTGCCATCTTGGATCTTTTTTTTTTTTTTTGGATCAAAAAATGTTTATTTTGAATGTTTAATTAAAAAAAATCATACCTATGCGGTGAACTACAGAAAATCAGACACAACTGCATAGAAACCCTACCAAGAGGTGGAGAAGCAGAGGCTGTGGACACATCCTAAAAAGGAAATTTGCTGACGTCCCAACACCACACTTTCCAGGCTCCCTGGAGACAAGCTGTGTCTAGGTGCGGTCCTCTTTTGGTTCATCTTATTGAGACTTTCTGTGCCTTGTGAACATGTGTGACATTTCCCTTCACCAGGTTAGGGAAGTTTTCTGTCATTATTTCTTGAAAAAGTTTCTCTGTTCCTTGCTCACTTTCTCCTCTTTCTGAAATCCCTATGCTGTGTATGTTCACTTCTATTTCTTATTTACCATTGTAATTATTGTAACTTAACATATCAATTATTTAAAGGGGCATTTAATTATTTTATGATCTCTTATTATTGGTGTCAAATTACATTAGACTATTGTTATAAAATATGGCTTATAGCCAATTATTTGAAATGTGATAACATTTTGTGATTAACTATAGTATCAATTTGATTATTATTCCATGCACACATATTATTTTTGGGGGCATATAATTCTGTATATATTTATTAGGTCAAGCTTTCTAAGTTTTTTACTCAAAACCATATTCTAACTACTATGCAGTCAGCTTCAATTATCATTATCCTAAATCTCCTACTGATATTTAGGAGCTATTCATTTCTTCTTGTAATTTTGCCAGTTTAGCTTTAAATATTTCAAGACTCTTAGTTCTTATTTGCAAATAAACCCATTATTATTACCAATTCTTAGTAATATTCTTCTTTATTATTGTAATGTTATTCTTATTAATATATTTGCCTTAAATTCAATGACATCTGATGTTAATGTTTCTTCACTAGCTTTCTTATGGTTAGTATCTATATAAAGTGTCTTTTCCAGAGCTGAATCATCTCCATCCAGCAACTTATTGTTATATTTTTAAAATCCAATTTGTGATCTGTCTTTTAATAGGTAAATCTGAACCATTTGCAGTATTTTCTTTAGCCAATATTTGGACTTATTTTTACCATGTTATTTTGAGGTTTACTTTATATTTTTCTATCTCTTTTTTCTCTATATTGCATTCCTAATAAATTCCTTGAATTATCTTTCTAATAAGATACCAATTCTCTCTTTTACTTTATTTTCCTAATTTTAATAACCATGATTTTTATTTAAAGTTATAAAATTTGTTCATTTTGTAACTGACCATTTTCATTCTTTCTTCTTTTTAAAAAAATAATTCCTTGCCATTTAAAAAATAAGAGTTATTCTTCCATTTATGAATTTTAGTATCTTAAACGTAGATAAAGCCTTTATTTGAATATTTTATAAAATTTATGTAGTTTGGATTGAATGTGCTAATTCTTGATTTGTTTAGCTGTATTTGACATTTTATTTCTTCATGTGTTTTAGAATTTGATTTAACAGTGTACCACATTTTATATTGCTTTGCTTTATTGCATTTTGCAGATATTGCATTTTCAACACCAAACTAATGTCACTGGAAAGGGACCAGCCTGGAGTTGGTCTGCTTTGAACTGGATTGTAGTGTGTGGGTTCTTGACTTCATGCAGGAAGGATTTCACAACACAAGTCAAGGTGATTTTGAACATATTGTTATTAAAGATGGGGATAGTGAAACAAAGGAAGGGTTTAGGGTAGAAAAAGCAATAGGAGAGAGCCTAGTCTGGGCTGCTTGGCTCTCCAGAAACATTATAGGAAAGAAATGAGCAATTCTGGGCTGCATGAATTCACTGAAAAGCAAAAGTCACAGTGACAGAAGTGAGCCAAAGTAAGGCTGCTTTTATGTCAATGGAAAGTCAGAGAAAAAGAGGACTTTGGAGACAAGTTCAGGGGGGTAAGCTGGGACAAACTCCTGCTGCCTACTACTCCCCTGGTTGCAAGCCTCCTAGGGACCTGTAGAGTTTGGGAGAAAGTTCAGCCTTAAAAAGAAAATGTATGGGTGTACTCCAAAAAGAACCTCTGATGGTACTGTCTTGAGGGGTTTTTTTCCATTTCCTTTTTATTAAGTTTACATGTGAAATTTTTAATAGTATATTTTCAAGAATTGTTACCCCAGAGTGAAGGTCTGCACAGTAGGCAAATGGTGTACTTCAGATCAATACATCTATTGTCTCACAGTCTGGACTGGAGAGATTCAAGCAGGGAGTGAATTCATTTTACAAAGACAAATTTGGTTCTGCAGACACAACATATCAACTACAGAAAGCTCTCTGACGAAGGTAATGTAAATCTTCTTTGGTCTATTAAATGGCCCACATATACTTTTTTTTTCCCCAGTGAAGATGATTTTTCTGGGCTATTCCTTTTTATTTAGATATATGGTTTTCATCTTTTAAAGTATAAATCTTTCCCTGTATTAAGGAATCCTTAGAGTAAATTTGAGATAAGTAAGCATTGTTGCAACTTGTGAAGACTGATAATTTTTTTTGTAAAAATATATCTTTATTGATTTCAGAGAGAGGAAAGGAGAGGGAGAGAGAGAGATAGAAACATCAATGATGAGAGAGTCATTGATCGAGCCCACAACCCAGGTATGTGCCCTGCCAGGGAATCAAACCCCGATCGCCTGCATCCCAGGTCGACATTCAACTGCTGAGCCACGCCTGGCTGGGCAAGACTGATAAATTTAAAGTATTAAAATTATTATCTTCATTGAGGTGACAGGTCAGTGACAAATTTCTGAGGTGCAAAGACATTAGTTTCTTGGTTACCTAGTAAATTTTGAGGTTTGGTTCCATGAGTTACAAGGAGAACAGACTCAATTTTAATTTCTGTAGGCTTTTTTAAAGCTCTTGCATGTCATTTTCTAGTGATCTTTGTTGCTACCCAAACCTCAATAAAAAGGAAAATAAATGTTTTTTTCTTTAATATTTTTTTAAGGTTCTTGTGAAAGATATGATGGGTAATGTAGCCTAAGCTTATCTATTTCTTATTAAGGCAATAGATTAAACTGATGGTATTAGATATATACCTCTCCTTAACAAGAAAAGTATCTTTATTCCTTATCCAATTCAGTGAGATATAAAGGAGACTTGAATAAAGATGGTCCTTATACAATTAAGGAGTGAGGGTCAAGAGGAGGATGCATATTTTGACTTGTAAAAAATCTTAAATGCATGAGACTTTTTTTTAACAGTCATTTGCACTTTCCTTCTTATCTGTAATTCCTATCTGTGTGCTAACATATAAAGTAATGTAGAGAACTAGCTCCTTTTTCCAAAAATCTTCAAAATGCAGTCTTGGGTGCTCTTATTTCTCTTCTGCTGGCAGGAATCTTAGGGGAGGTCTCAGGGGAAGGTTTCAGTAAAATATTCATCAGCTTTCTAGGTGTGTTCTTTAATATGTTAATGTACCAAAATGACTGTATAGAGGAACCAGGGACATTTTCCAGTTATCTTTGCCTCTATCTTGGATTTGCTTGGTTTTAATTGGGCTTTTGGTTATTTATTTCCCTATCTTTATCTGTCCTTGTGTTTGTCTGGCACTGATGACACTAATTGGGTATCTGTTATCTGTCTCCCTGACCAGGGTGATTTAAGCTATTACTCTTTGCTAATGGAGAAGAGGTATAAACCGTTTGCTCTCAAGAGTCCTTAGGGAAGATACCATCTTGCAATTTACTAGCTGGCTATAAATTGCTTGAATTATTTGGCCCCATTTGTCTAACTATCTGTCTCAGTTTCCCTTTTCACACTTCAAAAATTCTCCTAACATCTAACTATCCTGCCTCAGTAAAACCATCCACCAGCAAAAAGATCACAACTTGCAAATGGTTAGCATTTTTAAGAAATAAAGTATTTTTTAATTAAAATGTATACTTTTTAAAAGAAATAATGCTATTGTATACAATAGACTACAGAATAGTATAAACATAACTTTTATATGCACTGGGGACTCAAAAAAATCATGTGACTTGCTTTACTGTGATATTTACTTTATTGTGGTGGTCTGGAACTGAATCCACAATATCTCCTATGTATGCTGGTATTTGGTATTTGATTTCTTCATGTGTTTTAGAATTTTTGTTTATAAGTTCATTCTCTTTCTCTGAGTTTGTTTTTCTCTATCTCAATCTTGTTTTGTGATCTTCACCTGGCTTCTTGATTCTCACATGCAGAACCTGATCATATCATCCGATGTGGGGCTTCTATACTATTAGGAAAATAGGAATATTGCAGATTCTGTCAATTGCAAAATCAATTGTTTGTTTTTGTGCTATTCTTAACAGAGAAGCTGTATCTGAAGGTATATATATTCTCCTTAGACCTAGAGAAAATGTGTGTGTGTGTGTGTGTGTGTGTGTGTGTGTGTGTGTGTGTGTGCGTGTGTTAAATTTACAGTCTAGGTTTTATTTTGTATTTTTTCATGAGAAGTGAAGCCCCACTCCAATCCTTGGTTTCAAATTGTAAACAAGCTTTCTCTCACATTATCAAATGTTGTTTTTAGTTATCCCAGTATGGTATGTGTCATGTCCTAAGAAATGGCGGGAGTAAAGTTAGGTGGGACAATTTGAGTCCTGCATGTTAGATAAAAAATGTATTAAAAGGAGAAGGAATATATTATGTGTATTGGCTGGCTCTGTTTTAAAATTGTGTATTTAGTGCAGTTTACTCCAAAAAAAATGCTTTGTTTAGAAAGCTTAATTGCTCAATGCCAATTTTAACAATAGCAAGGTTAAATATCTTGTCTCTTCATTCTCTTTGATATGTGCTAATAGTATCGTAAAATTAAAAGAGCCCGGCTGGGCATGGCTCAGTGGTTGATCCAGAAGATCGAGGTTCGATTCCCAGTTGGGGCACACGCCTGGGTTGAGGGCTCTATCTCCAATGACTCTCTCATCATTGGTGTTTCTATCTCTCCCTCTCCTTTCCTCTATCTCAAATCAATAAAGATATATGTATATATTAATTTATATATATATATACATATATATATATAAATTTAAAAGAATTAAAAAGAATTTAGAATGTAGATCATACAGAAATACTATGTGAAATTAATTTCTCAAATATTTATGATGTATTCATAAGTTACACTATCCCACACCCTTTTATGGAATTCAACACATGTAAAGCTTATGTTTGAAAATCATCTTCAAAAATTAGGAAGTGATCTATTTATTATTAGAGGTTCTTAGGCATTTGATAAAATGATTCTTTCATTTTTATTCAAGGATTCCCTGGGGCTTGAAGAATATCTTTAAATGACTTTTGGAATCAAGTCCCCTTTGTCATGAAATCCAGAAACATGCATTTGAAAGAGTTGATATTATTTTTCTCATATTCCTCACATTTGTAGCAGCAGGGAAACAAAATAATTTGTACAAGAAAACACAGTTCCATTGAGAAATATACAAGAAATTGAGCTATTAGATTTATAGACTTTTTCTTTTCCACTTTCATTTTATATCTCACTATCCCCTTTTTCCTTCCTAATCTTTGCCATTTTGACTATCTTACTGTTACCTTTAGATCGTATCATGCAGTAGAAAATAAAAATTATGTGTGTGTGTATTATTTCTGCTATAATCCTATTAAAATGTGAAATAATACCTAATATTATATAGCTTATTCCCATTAAATAACTAGAGAAAAATGATGAAAAATTATTTTAGTGATAAAAACCACATTAGCCAATGATTGGTTTTATGTTCCAGTTTTGGAATGAATGACCAAAAAACCTCATTGTAACACCTTCTTTAGTTATTTGTGTCACTGTCTTGAGCCACATCATGGAATATGGCTGACCTAACAAGCTATCAAGTCCTGATAGCTGTTAAATTCCCTTTATCTTATTCAGGGAAAATGGCTGGTATATATTTACATTTTATTATAGGAAACTCCATCTATATGAAATACCTCATCAAAAGCATGCCTTAATATAACCTGGAAAATTGAATACGGTTTCTCATATACAAAAAAAATTCCCATAAGGGAACGACTGAAATAAATTGGGATTTTACTAGCATATCTAGTGAACACTTCATCTTTTGTTTGTTAACACTACCTGGAGATCTTGAGAAAATTTTTTTTTCTTTGAATTTATAAATTAGAATTCTGCTGTAGTTGTGCCCAACTATATGATTTTATATTCCCACTCAGGTCTTTCAAAGTATGCTGCTTACTACAGGAAAATTTTTTATATGTTTAGGCAAGTCAGTGGAAAGATTAGATTCAAAGCACAAAAAGTTAGACAATTTTTTGTTATCACTAGGAAAAGTTCATCATTCATTATAGTTATTTCCCATGTCATTACTAACTATATGACCATAACTATTTCCAAAAGTTAACAGATGTTAACTACTGTTAACTACTGTTTACAATTAGTAATGTACAAAACTGAAAGAATACTCCTGGTGGCACTGGAAATGATTTCCCAAAGGAGTTATTTTATGGGCAGGTCCTTAAACTAGAACAGGATTTTGATAGGAGGTGAGAAAGTAAGAAAAGTATTACCCAAAAGGGTTGAATTCATTTAACCCAACAAATACTTAAACTATAATAGAGTTAATGCCTAATCAGCACTGCTATGTGCTAGGCATTACTCTAAATTTTTAACATGAATGATCTATTTAAAAACCCACTATTAATATTTTTATTTTATAGGTGAAACCCTGAGGCACAGAGAGATCATTCAGCTATTAAGTGGTAGAATTGAGTCCAAAGCAAATGACTTGATAGCCCATACTGATAAAAACATGGATCTTGGAGTCTACAGCTTAGTTTCAAATCCTGACTCCCTCTACAGCACTGATAAGTAACCAATGATGTTAACTATTTTAATTATGTTTATTATTATTACTAATAAATTGCTTTGTGATTGTTTATTCTCTGTGGCTATGTGTAAGTTATTCAATGTACTGCAGAAGATAGAAATATAGTAAGTAGAAGGTCTCAGTCCACAGTGAACTTTCAGTTTTTTAGAAATAATAGATCTATACCTCAGAAATATAATAGGCTAACTATAGAAGAGATTAATTTTAACTGAAAAACATTAAGAAAGAGATCATAGGTGGTTTCTGAGTAGAACATTGGATGAATAAACTTGCAGTTGAAGAGACAAGAGGGAAGCCATTATGGGGTGAAAGTTCAGTGTGCACAAAGGCATGTTCTTTTAAAAACATTCAGAATGTGTTTGAAGAATAGCTTGCCTTGTATTTAGTTTGCATGAAGGGAAAGAAGGTAAGTGAGAGAAAAGGAAGGAAAGCAACCTTAAGTTGAGATCTCGTGGAACCTAGAAGATAAGATCTTTTTGGTAACAGGGCACAGAATGGAGGAAAGGAGGGCAGAGATATTACTAACATGCATGAAAACAAATTCAGGCATGCTGCCATAGTTCAGTTTGTGAAGGACAAAAGGGGTTTCTATGGAAAGTAACTTCACAGGGTGATCCGAACATAAATTCCTTACTGGGCAGTACACAGTGGTTATAAGTATAACTTCTTTACTAAAAGGCTTATCTTTGCCTTAAGCAAGCCCTACCCATTGTCTCTGTGCATCTAGATTAATACACCTTTGAAATGTCCCTTTCATTCCCTCCTTCTAATACCTGACCACCCTTTCAGATCCTTCAAGTTAGCACATAATTGTAACTAAACGGTAATCTACTCTCCATGTGACCACCTCCAAGAGAGCACATAATTTTAACCATCCTACAACCCAAGCCATTCCCCATTACTTTTTTCTACCTTTGAGTAATCTTCCATATGTTCCCTTCTTTTTTTTTTTTAATTAATTAATTTTTTTTAATATATCTTTATTGATTTCAGAGAGAGGAAAGGAGAGGGAGAGAGAGAGATAGAAACATCAATGATGAGAGAGTCATCAATCAGCTGCCTCCTGCACACCCCTGACTGGGGATCAAGCCCGCAACCCGGGCATGTGCCCTGACAGGGAATCAAACCCCGATTGCCTGGATCCTAGGTCGGCACTCAACCACTGAGCCACGCCCGGGCGGGCCATATGTTCCCTTCTTAATTTCAAATGCATAAAAGAAACTGAACTCTTACTCCCTGAAGCATTTATCTCATTCTTTTGAGATCTTGCTTCCATGTATATCCTCTGTTTGCCCAAATACATTTTTATAAAAATTCTTTTCATATTTAGACATTCTCACATAGACAAATTCTATCTTCATAGTTCTAACAGCACACTCTATCATTAATTTCTTTTTAATGTATCTTTATTGTTCAAAGTATTACAGATGTCCTTTTTTGTACGTTGACCTCCTCCGCTCCACTCCTGCTCCCCAGGCCTTAATTTTGTGTATGTTACTGGACAAGCCATTTACTATTTTCATCCTGTTTCCTCATTTGACCAAATAAGGGGGTTAAATTTGTAAGTATGTGATCATCAGCTTCTAGAAGACATGAACTCTCTGTGCTTGACTTTGTGCTTAAATACTTTCACTAATAATGTTTGCACATGATTGTGGTAAATTATTATTTTTATTTAATTACAGCCATTTGTTTCATAATACTACATGATCATTATTTTTACTTCATTTGCACTTCTCAACTAACTGTAAATTAATTGAAAGATCACTTTTTATATTTATATCTGAAGAAAGATTAGTATATCATATAGGCCCAAAATAACATTCACTTATTAAACTGATTAACAGCAATCTTAAGTTCTATGCTTTGATTATGGTCCTTTTCCAATGAGTTGAAAGTTTTAGCAGCTTTTTTGGACAAGTTTGATTGTAAAGTTAAAATGGTGATTTGGTTTATGATCGCTACTTTGTAAAATAAAAATACATTAATTTTTATTGTGTGTATTTTTGTATTTTAGCTCCACAAAAAAGTGAAAGAGAATGTTTTTTCTTCAAAATACATAGAGTAAGAGACAAAGATTATTTTACAAAGATATAATACAAAGATTATTTTAATACTGTGAAAGTTTAAATATGTTATATATTCCAAGAAGGGAGAGCTGATCTCAGGTAAATGACTTCTATTTGGGAACCTTTGCTGTGACTTTTACATTATATTTTCACATTGCTCTTTGGACTACAGTAAAACAGATATGCCTTTATACTTGAAGCCTGAATGTCCCCTACATACTTTAAGTTGCTACAGCAAACAAAGACCAGTTGCTACAGCAAACAAAGACCTGTTGGTCTGAGAAGCCACTAGAAGAAAATCTTAAAATTAATTATGGTTCTCCTGCTGAGAGTTTCTTTAAGAGCTACTTTCCAATTTCTGTCAAACATTTGCAGTTCTAGTACAAAAACTTTTATTTTTTTTCAGAATTAATTCATTTGCATTTCAACTTCAAGATAGTGTGAAACACAATGAAAGTTATGAAGAAATTTCCAAAGAATTAAAAAATTAACTCTAAAAACCTTATTTTACTTTTGCAAAACCTAATGGGCCCAGTCCCAACAATCACAGTTACACAATTATCATATGGATTTAGGATGATCTCAGTGCCGATTTGAACTTTGAAGACAAAAAATTAAGTTCTTAATAATAAATTCTCTGGCCTTGGCCAGTGTGGCTCAGTTGGCTGGGTGTTGTCCCTTGCACTGAAAGTTCCTGGTTTGATTCTCAGTCAGGGCACATGTCCAGGTTGTTGGCTAGATCCCTGGTGGGGGTCGTGCAGGAAGCAGTCAATTGATGTTTAGCTCTCACATCTGTGTTTCTGTGTCTCTCTCCCTCTCTTTTCCTCTCTCTCTCTAAAAATAAAAATAAAAAAATCAATAAAAATCTTAAAACAACAAAACCTCTCTGAATCGATAAATGGCAGCAATGAATTCCGAGTACTGTTATGTGACCAACGAGGCCAATGTGTAATTGGCAGTGGATGATACATTCTTCCCAGTTACATCGAGACCTTTCAACATTTAAGGTATCTTCCTGGCTGTCATTTTTGTTGTAGATAAGAAAGTGGATTGGGTTTAGTCCAATTTGCCTCTAGCCTCCATATCTTAATATTTGTTCAAAGAAAAGAATCAAAGTTAACAATAAGTCTAATCAGGCCATTCTCACCAATTAAAAAATTAATTATTTAAAAATCAACATTTGATACTCAGGTAAATACTATATATATAAGAATTAGTTATATTAATATAAAAATTAAATTTGCACTAGATTGTAAAATGCTAAGGTTTATTGCCACCATGTTAACTAAGATCATTCATGGAAGTCATCTCTTGTAGCCTCTATTATATTAACAACCTGAATGAATGAAGGCTACTATTTAGATATACTAATATATATAATAAAATGTGTAAAGTTAGTTCCATTAACTAAGTTTACATAATGCATTTTTCTTATGACAACCATACCTTTTATGACATTCAAGGATGTATTATTTTAATAAATTTTAAATAAATGACTCACTTCTTTTTTGTTCATTGTCATTTGACTGAACCCCACAGTTATATCCAATAAGATGCAAGTTAAAAATGAAATTTCTGTCAACTATTTTCCACTAGCAAACATAGTGATTCAACTTCCAAATAAAAACATATCAACATGAAATTTTCCCAAGGGTATATTCTAAGTCATAATCTTTATGTTAATCAATTCCTTACTGAATAGTAAATCATTATTCCTGTAATATATTACCTTTCAGCATGTAATTATGCATCAAAACCTGAACAGAAAAAAATTGCCCTGTGACACCAGTGACCTCTATAGGTAACATAAAAGGAAAAAGTACACTAATTGGATGAAGATAAGTAATATTATTAACATATTATTAAAAAAAAAAAGATGAGTAAGTGGCAGTAAGTGGTGAAGCTGGGAAACAGGACCCAAAGCCTCTGCTCCTGAGCATTATAGTACAAGGAATAAGTAATATTTAGCAAAGAGTCACAAAACCAATATGTACACTTCAGTTCTGAACTTAATGGCATATATTTAATGACCACTCATTTATTTAATATATATAGATTGTTTACTTAATATGTCATTATGCATTGGGTCTTAAAGAAGTACAAAAAATAGCAAACAATTAGCATAAGGAATTTTTAAAAAGAACAATGTATCACATGAATGGTTTAAACAAATGCAGTTTTGATAGTCTGATGGTAATAAAGAGAGTAACCACCAGTTCAAACGTTTCATATATATAATGCAGTCCAGAGCACCTATGAGTGGTATGAGTAATTTTTATAGCTCCACTTTTTTTTTTTTATGATTTCTTATATTTTTCAGAAAGGATACTGAGTTGCCTTTTTATTGTATTTATTTTTAACATCCATATGAATTTTATTTATTTATTTTTAATTTACCTTTATTGTTGAAAATATTACAAATACCCCCTTTTTCCCCCCCATTAATCCCCTCCACCCCACATCCACCCCACCCTCAGGCCTTCCCCATACCAATGTCTGTGTCCATAGGTTATGTATAAAAGCATATAAATTCTTTGATTAATCTCTCCCACCCACTTCCTGACCTCCACCTTCCCTTTGAGATCCCTCAGTCTGTTCCATGCTTCTATGACTCTGGAACTATTTTGTTCATCAGTTTATTTTGTTCACTATATCCAACATATGAGTGAGATCATGTGGTACTTGTATTTCTCTGACTGACTTATTTCACTTAGCATAATACTCTCCAGGTCCATCCATACTGTCCCAAAGGGTAAGAGATCTTTCTTTTTTTACAGCTGCATAGTATTCCACGGTGGAAATGTACCACAGCTTTTAACAACCCAAGTGCCCATCAGTAGTGAGTTACCTTTTTAAATTTGTGCTCTGGACTTGTGGTAATAAGTTTATTTTTGTCTTTTTATGTTCTCAATTAACCCATATAAAATGTGAGGCACAAACAGCAGAATGATGATTTTTGTTACTTTTAGAATATAATGATGGAGTACCGTGGTCAAATATTATATTTAAAAGAGCTGTCAATATACTCTTAAAATCAATGTTGTCACTAAAAAAAACTTAACAAAAAGCAAAAATAAAAGAACACCCAATGCCTTAGTATTTTTTTTTAATTTCTGTCATATAGTAGTAAGAAGATCACCAAAAACAAAAATAATATTAAAATGTAGCAAGAGTTCACAGGGAGGTAAAATATTAAGTGCCTATTCATTTCTTTTTATTATTTATTTATTATTTATTTACTATTTATTTATTTACTTATATTTATTTATTTATTTATTTATTTATTTATTTATTTATTTATTTATTTTGTTCATTTTCACCTGAGGATATTTTTTCCATTGATTTTTTAGAGAGTGGAAGGGAGGGAGGAGAGAGAGAGAGAGAAACATTGATGTGAGAGAGACATTGATTGGTTGCCTCCTGCACGCACCCTGACTGGGGCGGGATGAACCTGCAAACCAAGTACATGCCCTTGACAGGGAAATGAACCTACAACCCTTCTGCGAGTGGGCCAACACTCTAGGCACTGAGCCACACCAGCCAGGGTGCCTATTCATTTATTCCATAAATAGTTAATGAAAACCTAATATGTGCCAGGCAATGAGACATACATTGGGTTTATTGTCAACAAAACACATATTCTCTGCATTCACAGAGCTTACAGTCTAGAGGTGGAACTAGTAATAGTAAATAAATAAATAATGAAGAGTGTTAAGTGTTCTTAAGGAAATGAACAGTGCAGGAGGTTGGAGAAAGACATGGGGGGAATCTATTCAAATAGACTAAGCAAGGAAGGCATCCACAAGAAGTATTCCAAATATAAGCTGAGGCCTGTAAATAGAAGGGGCAGCCATGAATATGCACAGAGAACAGCGTGAATTTAGGAGCCAGGGAGGAAAAGAAACTACTCATGTTGAGAAGCTAGCTGCAGAGGCCAGCGTGGTGGCGTGGAGTGTGGTGGACAAGACAAAGGAATTGAGTCTAGACCAGGCAGCATCTTATGAACCGTGATGGGGAATTTGAACCTCACATAATATGTAATGGGTTTCAGATGGTAACTAATAGGGCTTTCTCACGCTGCTACGTTATAATAAATCATAGATGGAGATAATTAGAATGGGAGATAGGAAAGGAGAATGTTATAATAGATAAAAGCTAAGTATTACCGCTAGAACAAAGTCAATTATTTCCTCAGGTTTCTGTAAATGGACCAGGTCTAGGGGGATATTGTCTTTAAAATATAAAGTTGTCATAGTAATGCTAAAATGAAAGGTTTGTGTAGATTGAATTGAATTCAATATTGGTTTTTACCAGGTAGACAAATACATTATCATATTTTAATGGCTTCAATTGCTGACTCTGTACTTTACAATTAAGTGAAATAAAATTATATCACTATTAATTTTTAAAAAGGTAGAATTTTTTATCAGTCTTTAAAATGAATGGTAGAGAAAAAAATCTAAATGGTAAAGTAAGGTTGATGTTTTCCTTACAACCAAGTATAAAGCAGTGATAGATAAGGTAGTTTGTACATAATGCCAAAACAGCTGTTCAAGTCAGTGAGGAAAAATTAGTCAAGCCAGTTATTTGGCTTAAGGGGGAATTCAGAAGGGTGGATTTTCTGCATTTAACACTATATAAGAAGGGATTGGCCTCATGTAACTACAATTACTTTATTCACTTATATGTAAAATGGATAGAAAAATGCCAACATAATAGGATTTTAGGGAGAGATATATAGAAAGCTTCATGCTCAAAGCCTGGCAGGTGGTAGGCATTTAGTTTATAACCAGAGTTGCAGGCCCATCTAAAGAGAATTTGAATCACAGCTAGAATTAGGGATTTAAGGAAGCTATGCTAAATCATTAGCAGTTAGTTGGTAAACAGAATAATTTGGGGTTATCTTTTTTAATTCCACCAAACAAATTATAAACTAAGAAACTGTTCTTCAAACATGGTTTCTATAGTTTTCCAATTATAACAAAGTGAGAAGAATGCTGCAATTAGATTGAGAAAGTAAGACTGTTGGTGAAATTCAAACATAACATTAAGTACCCTTATAATTATGTTCCTTGCTAAGATGGACTCCTTACATGTAAATATATCATCCCAGACATATTAGGTTTAGGAAAAAAGCAATTGAGAATTATATGGAATTCATTTTGCCCTTCAAAAAAATATATTAAAGTATTAACCCTTAGTACTTCAGAATGTAAATTTATTTGGAAATATAGTCTTTTCAGATATAATTACTTAATTTAAGATGAGATCCTACTGATGTAGAATTAACCCTTAATACAATATAACTGGTGTCTTTTTAAGAAGAGGAGAACACAAAGACAGAGACACTCAGAAAACAACAGAGGCAGAAATTGGAATGATGTGTCTACAAACCAAGGAACGCCAAGGATGGCTGGCAAACACCAGCAGTTAGAAGAAACAAGAAAGGATTCTCCCTTACAAATTTCAGTGGCAGGATGGCCCTGCTGACACCTTGATTTCAGACTTTTAGCCCCCAGAACTGTAAAACAGTAAATTTCTGTTGTTTTAAGATATTCAGTTTGAGGTACATTGTTAAGGTAGCCCTAGGAAACTAATACAAGGGTATAGCCACATGGAGACCTAGTCTTTAATCTACAGGGTTTGTTTTTTTACCTCATCAAAACAAGAGAAGCCAACGACCAAATGGAATGAGAGAATACCAATAGCATTTCATCATTAACCTTAATTTTGTCTGGCCAACAGCATGCCTTAGGAAAAACTAAACTAGACTAAAAAACAAGCAGATAAACACTTCCTACATTAATTGTATCTTCTCTTCTGAGACACCTGTGTCTCATTTAAGTGACAAAGAAATTGTTATCACTGCCAGGCCTCCAGAACCTCCACAGCTGTAGAGAATTAAGGTATATTCCATTGACTTTGTGCACCTTTAGCAAAAGTGCCATTGTGGTTGAACACCAGAAATCTCTTGTTGGCGATGATATATGAGACTAAAAGAACACAATGTACAATTAGGTCAACATCAAAATTTTTAAATTTATTTTTATTGTTGAAAGTATTACAGATATTTCCTTTTTATGCTCCATTGATTCCCTCCACCCTGCATACACCCCCACCACCCCAGGCCTTCTCCACACTATTGTTTGTGTCCATGGGTTGTGCATATATTCATATAAGTTCTTTGATTAATCACTCTTCACACACTCCCCCACACCAGCTTTCCTTTTGAGATTCTGTGTCTCTGGAGCTACTTTGTTCATCAGTTTATTTTGTTTATTAGATTCCATATATGAGTGAGATCATGTGATACTTGTCTTTCTCTGACTGGCTTATTTCACTTAGCATAATACTCTTCAGGTCCTTCCACACTGTTGCAAAGGGCAAGAGATCCTTCTTTTTTACAGCTGCATAGTATTCCATTGTGTTAATGTACCACAGATTTTTTTTATCCACCCATCTATTGATGGGCACTTGGGCTGTTTCCAGATCTTAGCTATTGTAAATTGCACTGCCATGAACACAGGGGTGTAAAGATTCTTTCTAATTGGTGTGTCAGGTTTCTTTGGATATATTCCTAGAAGTGAGATCACTGGGTCAAATGGCAGTTACATCTTTAATTTTTAAAGGAAACTCCATGTGGTTTTCCATAGCAGCTGCACCAGTCTGGATTCCCACCAGCAGTGTACTAAGGTTCCCTTTTCTTCACATGCTTGCCAACACTTGTCATCTGTTGATTTATTGATGGTAGCTATTCTGACAGGTGTGAGGTGATATTTCATTGTGGTTTTAATTTGCATCTCTCTGATGATTAGTGGCTTTGAACATTTTTTCATATGTCTGTTGGACATCTGTAGGATCCAAATAAATAAAGTGAAAAATGAAATAGATGAAGTAACAGCTGACACCACAGAAATAAAAAGGATTGTAAGAAAATACTATGAACAACTATATGCCAACAAGCTGGACAATGTGGATAAAGTGGACAAATGCCTAGAAAAATACAATCTTCCAAAACTGAGTTAGGAAGAATCAGAGAACCTGAATGGGCCACTATCAATTGATAAGATTGAACGAGTAGTAGAAAAATTCCCAGCAAACAAAAGCCCTGGACCAGACAGCTTCACAGGAGAGTTTTACCAAGTATTCAAAGAAGAAATAATGCCTATCCTCCTCAAACTATTCCAAAAAATCTAAGAGGAACACTTCCAAGCTCTTTTTATGAGGTCAGCATTATCCTAATTCCAAAACCATAAAAAGACACTACAAAGAAATAGAATTACAGGCCAACATCCCATAGATGCTAAAATCCTCAACAAAAAGCATGAACAGTTTTTAATAAAAAATAAAAATAAAATAACACAATCTGATGTGTTTCAGACCCAGGTATATAAAATTTAGCTTACAGTGCTGCAAGTCAGGAAAATCTTGTTTTTAAGGCTGTAAATTGCATATAACTTTGTGAATATATTCATATTCATGATATTAAAATAGCTTATGTGCACCTAAAATTCTAGATTATAAAAATAGCCTCTGGCTAAAAACTAGATACTTTCTCTCTGTGTGACCATTATAGTTTTCTGTGTCTTCTCTTTCCTGCATAGTCTTATTTGCCATCAGTCTTAATCCATTTTCAAAAACATATTAAGGCAGAAAGTGAAATGAGTTATGCAACTCTACTCTCTATCGTTCACTTCCCTATGCCTCTGTCAAAATCAATAAGTACACATTCAAAGGAAGGAAGCTAAGCAACTCAATTCTCCTGCTCAATGCTTCCAAAATATGGGTGGTTTATTAGGTAGCCTCTGAAAACTGCAATACAAAATGTATTTCTTGACCACTGTTACAGACCCAGGAATACCAGCATAGAGCATGGGGAAAGGGACTTACCAATTACACTGCTGTATGTGTGTTCTGTGATTCATCCACTCACAGCATTTTCCAAAATAGTATTTTTTCTTCATGCAGGATATAGGTTGCCTTTGTTTTAGAAACTTTTGCAAGCTTGATGTCTCCTCATTTAAATCTGTCCTTAACATAAACAACATCCTGGAAATTTCCACGACACATAAAAAGAAAGTGCTTCAGACTCAAAAGAGTGAATAGTGATTACTGACTGGTATAGAGTGAATAGTGAAGGGGAGATGCTGTGTAGAAACTCCTTCAGCAATTCATTTAAGGAATGAGGATAGCAACACCATAGAAATTCACATGTAATATTAGGGGTTAAAGGAAACCAAACAAATACATACTTTGAAAGGATCTATATGCTTTGGTTTCTCACTCTCCATGTTAGAAGTGTGATATCTTGGGTTTATTCTCCTAATTCTTTTGTCACATCCAGTTTGGATGATTTTATTGTTATTCTTCATAGATTTTCTAACTCTAAAGGAGTGATGTGAAAAATAACATCAGACCCAGTAACCTCTACTTTATTTAATTGTATTATTTTAGTCTGACTTGGTTAAAAGTCATTATAGCTTCTGTTTATTATTTCAAAATACCATTAATATTTACTATGTGATTAATTTTCATGTAAATTTTCTTTTAGATAGCTTTGATTTAGAGTAATAAATGCATTAGGGAGAAAACATCATATAATTATTTACTCAATTATTTACTCAGGGAGAAGAAAATTAAAGTGAGCCTATCTCATGAGGTTCAAGACTGACAGAAGCAGCTGAAAACCTTTTGTCTGGAAAGTAAGAAAATGATCCTAAGAACTAAGCACAATATACTTCTCATCTTGTCAAAACCAATGAAGGAGCTTAATATGTACAAAATGTAAAAATCTCTATGCTCTTACATAACTAATTAACCTGGAAATTTATCTGACTTGAAAAGTAAATTGAAAATAAAAGTTGTAATTGTAAATGCAACATTTTTGTAGATAAAAATAATCCTATTGGAGTTTTTAAGAAGTAGGATTTTTCTGTTTCATACTTTCAAATATTTATTCCAGGGTATTAACTTACTGATAAACTATACCAAAGAGATAACTTATCAGTTAGACAGTATAAAGTATCAAAACTTGAGGGATAATGAAAAAGTAGCCATCACTTTCTAAGCACTTATGGTAGTCCAAGAACGATGCTAAGCTCTTTATTTAAAAATGTCCCTCTAGCCCAGCCAGCATGGCTCAGTGGTTGATCCAAGAAGTCGTGGTTCAAATTCCCAGTCAGGGGACATGCCTGTGTTTCAGGCTTGATCCCCAGTTGGGGGGAGGAGGGTGCAGGGGGCAGCTGAGCAATGACTCTATCTCATCATTGATGTTTCTATTTATCTCTCCCTCTTCCTGAATGCAATAAAGATATATTGTTTTAAAAATTGTCCCTCTAATCCTTACAATAAACCTATGAACTTAATAGTATTATTCCATTTAATAGATGATGTATCTGAAAATCATAGAGGTTAACTAACTTGCCCAAGATCACATAACTGAAAAGTGGTAGAGTTGGGGTCACATGCAGATTTGTCTATCCTAAAGTAGGTGTTTTGTCTCTTGTGCTCAAGCAGCTGTTCTGAACAGATATTATAGATGATGCTTTCCCTCATCCATTCTCCTATAGAGTTACATATCTGTTTTTAGTTAAATCAATGAATATTTACATAATTATGCCTGCAAACGTTGTACTTTTGATGCTGGACACAATGAGTCCTAGGCTACCTGTCACTACTTCAGCCAAATTAAGCAGAGACAGGGTTGAATCATATATTAGAGTTTATTCTAATAATGCTGTTGGTATGGGGAGAACAGTCTATCACAGATGGAAATTCTTCTCTGCCTCCCCTCACCAGTTGGCTGATTAAATACAGGCAAGGGAGAAGACAACTTGACACAGCGGAAAGTGAAACAGGGAAAGGGGAGGGGTGGGTCTGCAGTGTGGGCTTCAAGAGCTCAAACTCTGATAACAAGATGGCTAATCTTCTATAGTGTTACAAACAGCTCACCCTGTTCCAGGGACAGGAGAATGGTCACTGTTCCTGAGGCAAACTCCTGGAGGGGATCAGGATCCAGGCACAGCAACCAAGTCAAAGCATGCCCTGTCCTTAGTCTGCTTTTAAAATGTATTTCTTTTTATAAGCCTGTTTTTCTTGCAACACATTGTCAGTTTCCCAGGGCCTATAAGAAAACCTCTTATCTATAATTAGTAAGGTGAATAATTATTAAACAACTGTGGCTCTGTTCTTATTACGTGCTATTAACCACTGTCATTCCCCAAAGCCAAGTTTTTCAATTTGATTTCTTTGTATGTATTGTTTTATCTTTTGCTTTTCATGGTGTTTCTTCTTGCATTTCTATTTTCTTACTTTTTTTTTTGCCTTTGTCATGTATACTTTTAAAAAACTTTATATTATATCAGAAATTATATCAAATGATACTTTCCCTAAAAATTTATTTTCAGTTTTCCTGCTTCAGTTGGGACTAGCTGATTTCCAGGCTTCTTGCCCAGCAGTTATCCTGGAAGTTCCTTTTGCTGTTCTCCTGGGCTACATCCACTGCTTCTAGGTCCTATTCCTCTTTCTTTTTTGATTTCCACTTGATTTTTCATGTCACTGAAGCTACTTCTTAATGTTTGGTGTAAGAGAAGTAAAATTTCTGAGATTTTACATGTGTGGACATTTCTAAATCATAATCTTTGCATAAAATAATAAAGTAATTACTAGGCCATCACATTGAAATATATATGTAATAATTGTTTTCCCCAGCTCCTTTCCCTTTATCAGTTCAACTAAATTATGGGCAAAGTACAAGAGGAATTGTTATAACCTTTTTAAGATCACAGATATGATTTGGAAATTTTTTATTAGCAATCTTAAGATTCAAATTTTAATTGATATCAAAGCTTTTTAATTAAAATACATTCTCTCTAGAAATGCTTGTATACATTTAAGTATAAATATGTATTTCTATATTTGCACCTGCAAAACAAATCCTTAACTTAAAACTAATTTGTACTTGAAAATAGTTGCTTCTGACTCTTTCTCCCCATTGGTTCCCTCTTCCCCAGTACCAGTGCCAAGAGAATTAGAATAGAAAAAATTTTAGACCCTTTTAAAAAAATGTTCAGAAGGTAAGAAAGTAAAGGAACTTTGAAAAGCCTTTTTAATTCATTTAGAATGGCTAATCCTGGGGACACCTGTATATGTAGTGATCCCAAGTCACCTTATTATAATTCAGGTTACTTTATTAATGCTATGATATATTATAGATTAAAAATTCATTTGGGTTGATATTATCTTTTAAAAATATCAGCTTTTCTTATAGAGTTTAATAAGTGGTATCAGTTTACCATGCTTTAAAGTGAATTATCCCGCACCTTCACCCCCTTGATGTTTCTCTAACACCTAGGTAAGATTATGGGCTTTGGGGCAAAGAAAGTAAAGATAATCTTACTGAATGGTAGAGTAGGCTGAAGGCAGTGCCAAAGCATCCAAAATATGTGTCAAGCTAAGGTAGCTCCTGCATCAGTATCAGGAGGTGAAATTTGTCAGGTAAACCCAAAGTAACTAGCTGACATTCTAATAGGGTGATTGGTAGTTGGGACAGCTGCTCCAACACAATAGGATCACAGACAGTGGCCAGAGGTAACCATGAGGTAAACTGGCTGCAATAAGAGACTGAACTACAGCCCTTGCTAAGTCTGGGGCATTTCCATATATTCCAGTGGCCTCCTATGGCAGTTAAAATAAAACCAAACTCTTTACCAGGATCTATAAGGCTCTACAGAATCTGGCATTTGTTTATTTATTCAACCTCATCTCCTCTTACTACTTTCTTCTCTGCTCACTAAATTTCAGCCACATTGGCATTCTACCTATTCCTTGTACATGCTAAAGTTGTTTCTGCGTTAAGCCTTCACACTCTGTCTTTCCTCTGACAGTAATGTCAAATTCCAGATCATCTGGTGTCTTTTTCATATCATTCATGGTCCAGTTCAGATGGCACGTCTTCAAAAAGGCCTTCCAATTTAAAATAGAAACTCTCCATTTTCACCAGCTGCCCTTCCTGCATTCTATATCTTTTCACTTTGTTTATCTTACCAATACTTATCACTTTCTGAAATTATCTTGTTTATTTGTGTCTTGTTGCCTGACTTTGCCCTGAGTCTATAGATGCTTAAAAGCAGAGACTTTGTCTTGTTAACTTTGTGTCCTCGATTGATAAAACCATGCCTGGCATTAGGTAGGTATCCAATAAATGTATGTTGAATAAATAACTAAATTAATGAATTGCAAAGATAATGGCATAGGAAATAAGACAGAACCTCACTCAGCCTGTTGGTCTGAAAGAGTGGAAGCAGTAGAAGATGGGAAAAGCTATAATGTAGTAAACAACATGATCAGGATGGGATAAAAGCTCAAATTTCCTATTCTGCATATGGAAAAGTTACTTAGTCTTGTAAAAAAAAAAAAAAGTTAATTTCTCATCTGTAAAATAAAGATAACTTTGGTATGTCCAATTTAAAATTTTAGTTAAGTCAGATAATGAATATATAAATGTATGCATGAAGAGTAAGGTACATAGACTCAGGAAGATGGTGACACTATGAGAAGGAGCAGAGAGCCCTTGCTCCCAGCCACAGACTCGATTTACTCTTAAAACACTACATAGCCACCTTGGGAAAACCAGAGAAACATACCCGAGTGTACATAGTGCGAGTAGGGAGCACTGAAGAAACATCACAGAGTCCGGTAAGGGAGGGAAGGCATAGAAAGAGGGAGTCCCCCCTGAAGCCTGTGCTGGGCTCTGAGCCCCAAGGATTGGAGGCTGCAAAGTTCCCTCCCCTCAGGAGTGTGAACTAGCATTCAAAAGTGGGACTCTCATATCCAGAGCTGAGGAGAGGGGAAGGAGTGCCCTACATGGAGAGCAGAGGGACCCAGGAAAATGGTGTGCCCCTGAGGAGGGGATGGTGCCTTCCTAGTGAAAAAAAGCCTCTAATGGCAGATGCAACCTGCATCTAATGCTCAGGATGCTGACCATAGGGAAGGCTGTCCTGAACCGTGTGGCACCCAAGTAGTAAGGGACCAAATGTCTGTA
The DNA here is from genome assembly GCF_054644295.1 of Miniopterus natalensis. NCBI lineage: Eukaryota > Metazoa > Chordata > Mammalia > Chiroptera > Miniopteridae > Miniopterus > Miniopterus natalensis. Next base: position 30,963,364 of record NC_142090.1, read on the forward strand.
CTGAGCAGCTGTACACAGGGACCCTCTGCCTCCCTGAAAGGCATTGTGTTGAGCCCCAGAAAGCAATTAATTTGTGTGGCTTAGGGAAGGGGAGGAGAGTCCTCCCACCCTGAGTTTCCAGTGCAGAGAGTCTGGGATTTTGGACCAGCCCTGAGGGTCACCGTGGTGGCGCAGGGAGCTGCCCCAGCTTTGCTGAGATCAGTGGGGCAGGGAGTTGCATGGAGCTTACTTTGGGTCCCCTCCCAGAGGGGTCCTTGGCACACAGACAGTGGGATTTTGCAGGGCGGACTCTACCTCTGAGTTGCTTTTTGTGTTTTTGAGTTCTGATCACTGAACTGGCTCCCACCTTCCCAGCATGCACTGGGCAGACAGACCAGTTGAAGCTGGGATAGGTGTCTGCATAGTAGACTGTTTGAGGGGTGGGCCTGGTATGACCAGCCAACCAGATCTGGGAAGGGAGGAGTGGACCACACCTGCCTCTCCTGCAACTTGGGAGCAACACCCCCAATAGGAAAGGGCCTGGTCCAGCTCACTGAGGCAACAGACACACCCACAGGGCACAGTCTTTAGGGGGAAGGGAGAACAGCTGACAGGAGGATATTATAAGAATAAGACTCTAAGGGACTGTTGTTTGGGAACTGGAGGAAAAGCTGAAAACCACCCCTGGGAACTGGGCAGGCAAAGGGCTCACTGAAATGGTTTTTAATCAAACCCACTGAGCCCAGGCTGCTGAAATGGCCCATACAGAAAAGGCAAGGGGCTGAAATCAATCTGAAGCTGCAGCAGGCGAGTGCATGGGAAGCTAGAATTGAAAAATAGAGTGGAGACTGAGGAGCTGGCTGTGGAGCAGAGACTAACTCCCTCACAGGGAGTGTATGACAGCCAGACTTCTAAGTAAGGGGAGTGATACCCTGAGCTACACTAGTCAGCCTGAACCCTAAAGACTCTACAGAAGACTCTGGAATAAGGCCAGGCAACTATAAAGTTATAAAATAGCTGAAAAGAGGAAGTGGTCCACCGAGAGCTTCAGATCAACCATCTACCTAAGGACACCAGAGCCAAACCTAGACAGCTCCCCACATTGACTGATACACAAGTACCTCCCAAGAGAACATAAGTCAGCATACAAAACAGTGAGTTGCAGACAACATAGGCTGCCCAAAAGAAACTCACCGCATTGACTTTTTTTTCCTGTTTTGTTTTGTTTTTTCTTTCTGTGTTTGTTTGTGTTTGTTTTTCTCTTTTTCCCTAAGGAAGAAGGAAAAAAGGCGGGGGGGGGGATTATTTTGAAGTCCATTTTGTTGGAAATAAGTATTGTTACTTCAGCTTTCTTTTCCTTACCATTTGAGTGGAATATTTTATTCTATCCCTTTACTTTTAGCTTGTGTGATTCTTTTGGTCTCAGATAGGTCTCTTGTAGACAGCATATATTTGTGACCTGTTTTCTTATCCATTCAGCTACTCTGTCTTTTGATTGAACCATTTATTCCATTTATATTTATGGTTATTATTGATATGAACTTAATGCCATTTTTTTTTTTCTTTATGGTAATGTACCTTTCTCTCTATTCCTTCTTTTTCTTAGAGCAGTCCTTTTAGCATTTCTTGCAATTCTGGTTCATAGTAGCACAGTTTACAATAGCTAAGATCTGGAAACAGCCCAAGTGCGCATCAGTAGATGAGTGGATAAAAAAGCTGTGGGACATATACACCATGGAATACTACACAGCTGTAAAGAACAAGGCTCTCGTACACTTTGGGACAGTATGGATGGACCTGGAGAAAATTATGTTACTTGAAATAAGCCAGGCAGAGAAAGAAAACATCACATGATCTCTCTTATATGTGGAATCTAAAGAACTTAATAAACAGATGAACACAATAGATTCAATGACATGGAAGCATAGATGAGACTGATGAATGTCAGAGGGATGTAAGAGGGCAGGTGGGTGGAGGGGAAGAGAATAACTAAAGAATTTATTTGCATATATGCACGACCCAAGGACATGGACAATGGTGGGGAGAGGGACTGGGGAGGGGGATGGGACAAGGTGAAACTGGTCATTGGGGAGAAAAAAGGACATTTGTAATATTTTGAACAAAAATAAAATAAATAGATATAAATAAATAAATAAATAAATAAATAAATAAATAAATAAATAAATAATGAATAAATAAATAAATAAAGGCAGTAAATAGAAAGAAAATTATTTTTAAAAAAATGTAATTGATGGAGTAGAGAAAGAAGGAACAGGAGGAAGGGGCAGACCCTTTCTTCCAGTATCTGAAGGAGAGCAGGGGCCTAAATTCAATAAGCACCAATTAGCAAACACAGATGGACTAATCCGGCTGAACAATCTCCCAGCTAACCTTCCAGTACTTTCCCACAAGCTCACCCCAGTGCTTAAAAACTCTCCCACCTTTTATTTTTCCAAAGTAGAGTTCAGTCTCTCTTCTACATTGCAATAGTGATGTTACCTGTTAAAATAGTCTTAAATAAAGCCTTCTTTGTCTGTTTAGCTCTTTCAAGGGAAATTTTTCTTTGATAGTTCCCATCATGTGTCATTGTCCTCCCTTTAGTTCCTGCAGCTCTATGTCACAGAAGGAACCAATTTGTTCATTTCCTTTACTAAAGTATGTATCAAACTTTACAGAGAGAAAATAAACTTCTTGAAAACTCTTAGTCCTCTGGAAACATCTTTTTTATTTAAAATATTTACCACAAAAGAGAACTTTTATAACTGGTAATTTTATTGTGAAAAACTTGACCTTGCAATTGTGTACCTTTCTCCTTCCAAGTTTTTCAGAGATCCTGAGAAACCAGTTTGAGAAACTGCTAAAACCTTGAACAATTTTATCCCTTGTAAGAGAACTATTTTTATGCAAAATATGTGATAATAGTGTACATTGACTTTTGTTTTAACATTTTATTTTAAAAGAACAATACTTTTAAGAATCAAATAAGTGGACTGGGAGAATCACTGACCCACAAAGGCACCTTTCTATTAAAGAATCCTGACCTTTTACATGTAACTCTATAATTTAGAATTTCCTGGATTTATTTTTTTATCTACTCTCTGTTGTGCATGTTTATTTAGAGCCCTATAATTTTGTCCTCTAAGTGAACACACTTGGCCATCATTGCAAAAGGTCAATAAGTCTCTCTGCTCATCTTTAGAAAAGCCTGTTTTTATATCAAATGCCCGTGATATGTAATAACTGGCAGATGACAGTCTGGGATTATTAAATACTGCTTAAACAAATGAGTTGTCCAGCCCTAGCTGGTTTGGCTCAGTAATTAGAGTATAGGCATGCAGACTTAAGGGTCCAGAGTTCAATTCTGGCCAAGGGCACATATGTCAGTTGTAGACTCGATCCCTGGGCCCGGTCGGCCCAGTCTATGTATTTCTTCCTCTCTCTCTCTCTCTCTCTGAAAAGCAATGGGAAAATATCTCTTGTGAGAATTAAAAAGAAAAAAAAATGAGTTGTCCATATAGCACTGTCCCAAGGATTCATGGTTTTCAGGTGAGAGCGTTTACTTGACTACTAAGGAAAAACTACTAAGAAGTTTGTTTTGCTTATTACAAAAGTTTTTAAAAGCTGCTTTTTCAGTTGATGCTTTCTTTTAAAATTTTTATGGTTTCACAACTTATATTTAAGTATTTTATTCATTTTTAGTTTATTCTTGTTAATGGTGTAAGTTACTGGTTTAGTTTCATTTTTTTTGCATGTACCTGTCAATTTGCCCAACACAATTTATTGAAGACACTATCTTTACTTCATTGTATGTTCTTGCCTCCTTTGTCAAATATTAAGTGTAATGGCTTGAATCAATTTCTGGGTTCTCTGTTCTGTTCCATTGATCTATATGTTTGGTCTTGTGCCAGTACCAGCTTGTTTTATTTACAATGGCCTTGTAGTATAATATGATATCCAGTAATGTGATTCCTCCTACTTTCTTCTTCTATCTCAAGATTGCTGTGGATATTTGGGATCTTTTTTGGTTCTATATAAATTTCTGAAGTATGTGTGTAAGATCTGTGAAATATGTTCTTGGTATGTTAATAGAGATTGCTTTGAATCTATAGATTGCTTTGGGTAGTATGGACATTTTAATGATGTTAATTCTTCCAATCCATGAACACAGTATATTCTTCTATTTGTTTGTATATTTTTCTATTTCTATTTTCAATGTTCTGTAGTTTTCCAAGCTCAGCTCTTTTACCTTGGTGATTATTTCCAAAGTATCTTATTGTTTTGGTTGCAATTGTAAGTGGAATTATATTTATTATTTCTCTTTTTGAGAGTCCATTATTAGTGTATAAAAATGTCCTAGAGGAGCCCGGCCGGGCATGGCTCAGTGGTTGAGCATTGACCTAGGATCCAGGCGATTGGGGTTCGATTCCCGGTCAGGGCACATGCCTGGGTTGCGGGCTGCAGCCGATCAATGACTCTCTCATCATTGATGTTTCTATCTCTCTCTCTCCCTCTCCTTTCCTCTCTCTGAAATCAATAAAGATATATTTTAAAAAAAAAGTCCTAGAGGAGAGAGGGAATATTGCAGCACTGTGAGAAGTAGCAGAGTGCCCGTACTCCCAGCCACAGACTCAATTTACTCCTAAAATACTATATTGCCAGCTTGGAAAAACCAGAGAAACATACCTGAGTGGAACATATTGCAAGTAGGTAACACTGAAGAAACATCATAGAGTCCAAATTTGTGTTCTCCCTTCACTCTCACAGTTCTATATTCACTTGGGTTGTTTTCATTGTGATTGTAAAGATATTTCATAAGATGTCCCTTGTTTTCTGGAAGTTTATTTATGTAATGCCCTGCCTTGCCAGCACCTGTACAACAGCTTAAATGATGAGGTTGGGGATAAGACACACAGTTAGCCAACCTCAGAGGAGAGTCCTCCCAAGGATGGGTCAACAACAATCTAGACCAAACCACAGTAGGAGAACCCAAAGAATTTACAAAAGGGACACCCACAAAAGTGAAACGTTTAGAGCAAAGAGCTCAGAAGTAGAAGGAAAACACACCTCTGGGCTCCACTGGATTCACAATACAAAATCCCATCCCACAAAACTGGGCAACAGGAACTATATCTAATATATAGATACAAACACTAAGAGGCACAAAATTAGGGAGAAAAAAAAAGAACCCCTAAATTAAAGAAAAAGAAAAAAATCACCAGAAAAAGACTTTGATGAGATGGAGTTAAGCAAGGATCAGAAACAGAGTTCAGAGCATAGATTATAAAAATGTTCCAGGAAATTAATGAGAAAAACAAGGGATTAGATGATAAAATCAAGGAACTTGGTGAAAACATAAAAAAAAGAGATACATAACATAAAAAAAAAAAAAAATCAGACAGAAATAAAAAATGCTGTATCTGATCTCAAGAATGCACTGGAAAGTATCAAAATCAGGCTCAATAAAGCAGCAGATAGAATAAGTGACTTAGAAGACAAGGTAGAAAAAATTAATTAGAGCAGCAAAATGGAAAAACACTTAAAAAGCATGAGGACAGTCTAAGGGAGCTTTGGGACAAAATGAAGTGAAACAACATTTGCATTATAGGAGTGCTAGAGGGGAGGAAAGAGAGCAAAAGATAGAGAACTTGGTGGAGGAAATAATGACAGAAAACTTTTCTATGCTGGTAATGGAGAAAGCCACACAAGTTCAGGAAGCACAGAGGATTCCAAACCAGAGAGATCCACTATAAGACACATCATAATTAAAATGGCAAATCTCAAGGACATAGAGAAAATGTCAGGGGCTGCAAGAGAGAGACAAGCAGTGACCTACCTACAAGGGAACCCCCATAAGGCTGAAATCGAATCTCTCAACAGAAACTCTTCAGGCCAGAAGGGAGTGGCAAGAAGTTCTCAAAGTAATGAAAAGCAAGAACATGCAACCAAGATTGCTTTATCCAGCAAGGCTATTATTAAAAACTGAAGGTGAAATAAAGAACTTCCCAGACAAAAAAAAAAGGCTGAAGGAGTTTAGTGCTAGGAAACCAGCACTGCAAGAAATGCTAAAAGGACTGCTTTAAGAAAAAGAAGGAATAATGAGAGAAAGGTACATCAGCATAAAAGGGAAAAATGGCAATAAATAAGTATATATCAATAGTAACCTTAAATGTAAAAGGAATAAATTGTCTAATTAATAAACAAGAGTAGCGGAATGGATAAGAAAACAGGACCCAAATATATGCGGTCTACAAGAGACCCACCTGAGACCAGAATACTCACACAAGCTAAAATTGAAGGGATGGAATAAAATATTCCATGCAAATGAAAAGGAAAAAATAACTGGAGTAGTAATACTTATTTCCGACAAAATAGACTTCAAAATAAAGACCATAACAAGAGACAAAGGTGGTCACTACATAATACTAAAGGGATCAATCCAACAGGAGGAAATAAACATTTATGCACCCAATATAGGAGCACCTAAATATATAAAAAATTTCTTGAGAGATTAACAGCAACACAATCATAGTGGGGGACTTTAACACCCCATTGTCAGCACTGCAAAGAACATGAAGACCAAAAAACAAAAACAAAAAAACACACAGGGAAACACAGACCTTAAATGATTCAGTAGACCTAATGTATGTAATTGATATTTACAGAAAATTTCATCCCAAAGCAGCAGAATACTCATTCTTCTCAAGTGCACATGGAACATTCTCAAAAATAGACCACATGTTAAGACACAGGGCAAGTCTCTATAAATTCAAGAAGATTAGAATCATATCGAGCATCTTCTCAGATCATAATGCCATGAAACTAGAAATCAACCCCTATAAAAAAAATTGAAAAACATTCAAGCACATGGAAGCTAAATAGTATGCTATTGAACAATGAATGGGTTATAGATAAGATCAAAAGGAAATAAAACACTTCATGGAAATAATAAATATGAGCAGACAACAACCCAAAATCTATAGGACACAACAAAAGCAGTCCTGAGAAGAAAATTCATAGCATTGCAGGCCTATCTCAAAAAAACAAGAAAAAGATCTAATGAACCATTTAACACAACAACTAAAAGAACTAGAATGAGAAGAGCAAAAAAACCCCAAGGAAGTAGAGGGAAGGAAATAATAAAGATCAGAGCAGAAATTAATAATATAGAAACTGAAAAAAACAATACAAAAAATCAATGAAACAAAGAGCTGGTTCTTTGAAGAGATAAATAAGATTGATGCACCATTAACCAGACTCACCAAGAAGCAGAGAGGACCCAAATAAATAAAATAAGAAATGAAAGAGGAGATATAATAAACAACCCAACAGAAATAAAAAGGATGGGCCTGGAGAATATTATGCTGAGCGAAATAAGCCAGGCATAGAAAGACAAACATCACACAATCTCACTTATATGTGGAATCTAAAGAATATAATAAATTGATGAACAGAATAGATTCAATGACATGGAAGCATGGATCAGACAGACCAATGTTAGAGGGATGGAGGAGGGTGGGTGGGTAAAGGGGGAAAGATTAACCAAAGAATTTATATGCTTATATGCACAACCCAAGGACACGGGCAATGATGTGGAGAGGAACTGAGAAGGGGGAGAGGGGATGGGTAGAATGGATCATTGAGGAGAAAAAGGGACATCTGTAATATTTTAAACAAAAATAAACAACAACAATACAAAAGAGTCATAGATTTCTGTATGTTAATTTTACATCCTACTACTTTGCCAACTTCATTTATTAGATCTAATAGATTTTTTGGTGGAGTCTTTAGCCAATACATCTCTAGGGTAAAGAAAACAAAGGAGAAAATAAACCCATATATGGTGGCTAAATAGCTTGTTATTAAACAATGAATGGGTTACCAATGAGATCAAGGAAGAAATCAAGCACTTCATAGAAAAAAATGAAACTGGACAGACAACAACCTAAAATCTATGAGACACAGTGAAAGCAATCCTGAGATGAAAGTTCATAGCAGTACAGGCATACCTCAAGAAAGAAGAAAATCTCTACTAAATCATATAACACAACAACTAAAAGAACTAGAACGAGAACTGCAATAAAAGCCCCAAGGAAGTAGAAGGAAGGAAATAATAAAGAGCAGAGCAAAAACTAATGACGTAGAGACTAAAACAATAATACAAAGAATCAATGAAACCAAGAGCTGGTTCTTTGAAAAGATAAATAAGATTGATGACACCATTAGCCAGACTCACCAAGAAACAAAGAGTGAGGATCCAAATAAATAAAATCAGAAATGAAAGTGGTAATATAACAACCAACCAGAAAGAAATACAAAGGACTCTAAGAAAATACTATGAGCAACTATATGACAACAAACTGGACAACATGGATGAAATAGATAAATTCCTAGAAGCATAAAATCTTCCAAAGGTGAATCAGGATGAGGCAGAAACCTGAATAGGCCAATAACAACTAATGAAATTGAAGCAGTAATCAAAAAACTCCCAGCAAACAAAAGCCTAGGACCAGATGGATTTACAGGAAAGTTTTACCAAACAGTCAAAGAAGAAGTAACACCTATTCTCCTCCAACTATTTCAGAAAATTCAAGAGGAGGAAAAACTCCTAAACTCTTTTTTATGAGGCCAGCATCATCCTAATCCCAAAACAAGATAAAGACACTAAAAGAAAGAAAATTACAGGCCAATATCCTTGATGAACATAGTTGCTAAAACCCTCACTAAAATACTAGCAAACCAGATCCAGCAATACATGAAAAAGATTATACACCACGATAAAGCGGGATTTATTCCAGGGATGCAAGGCTGTTACAACATCCGCAAATAAATGTGATACATCACATAAAAAAAATGAAGGACAAAAATTATTTGATCATATGAATAGATGCAGGAAAAGAATTCATCAAAATCCAACACCCATTTTTGAATAAAAACTCTCAGCTAAGTGAGAATAGAGGGATCATACTTCAACATAATAAAGGCCATATATGGCAAACCTACAGCCAACATCATACTCAATGGGCAAAAACTAAAACCATTTCCCTTAAAAACAGGAACAAGTCAGGGATGTCCGCTTTCACCACTATTATTCAACATAGTATTCAAATTCTTTGCCACAGCCACCAGAGAGAAAGAAAACATAAAAGGTATCCAAATTGGAAAAGGAGTACAACTCATTATTTGCAGATGGCATGATATTGTACATAGAAAACCCTAAATACTCCACCAAAAAACTATTAGATTTAATAAATGAACTCAGTGAGTTAGCAGTATACAAAATTAACACCCAGAAATCAATGGCATTTTTATATACCAATAATGAAAAAGAAACTTAAAAAAACGATACCATTTACCATTGCTGCTAACAAAATAAGATACCTAGGAATAAATTTAACCAATAATGTAAAAGACCTATGCTTGGAAATCTACAGGACACTGAAAAAAGAAATAGAGGAAGATATAAACCAATGGAAGAATATACCATGTTCATGGATTGGAAGAATTAATATCATTAAAATGTCCATACTACCCAAAGCAATTTATAAATTCAATGCAATTCCTATTAAAATACCAACAGCATATTTCAAAGATCTAGAACAATCATTTCAAAAATTTATATGTATCCATAAGACAATGAATAGCAGTAACCATCTTGATAAAGAAAAACAGAGTGGGAGGGATCACTTTACCAGGCTGTAATCAAAACAGCCTGGTATTGGTACAACAACAGACATATAGACCAATGCAACAGAACAGAGACCCCAGAAATATAACCATGCAATTATCCTTAGTTAGTATATGATAAAGAAGGCAAGAGCATACAATGGAGTAAAGACAGTCTCTTCAGTAAATGGTGCTGGGAAAATTGGACAGCTACATGCAAAAAAATGAAACTAGACCACCAACTTTCACCATACACAAAAATAAACTCAAAATGGATAAAATAGTTAGATGTAAGTCACAAAACCATAAAAATCCTGGCAGAAAATAAGGCAGTAAAGTCACAGACATCTCACATAAAAGAATTTTCACTGATACATCGCCTAGGGCAACAGAAAAAAAAGAAAAAATAAACAACTGGGACTATATCAAGCTGAAAAGCCTCTGCACAACAAAAGAAAACAGCCTCAAAACACACAGGAACCCCACAGTATGGGAGAATATATTTGCCAAGGATGAATCTGATAAAGGGATAATTTCCAAAGTGTACAAAGAACTCACAAAACCCAACAAGAGGAAGACAAACAATCCAATTTAAAAATGGGCAAAGGACCTAAAGGGACACTTTTCTAAAGAGGACATACAAATGGCCAAAAGACATATGGAAAAATGCTCACCGTCGCTAATCATTAGAGAGATGCAAATTAAAACCACAATGAGATATTACTTCACATCTGTCAGAATGGCTACCATCAACAAATTACACAATGTTGGCGAGGATGTGGAGAAAGGGGAACCCTAGTACACTGCTGGGAGGAATGAAGACTGGTGCAGCCACTATGGAAAACAGTATGGAGGTTCCTCAAAAAATTAAAAGTGAAACTGCCTTTTGACCCAGTGATCTCACTTCTAGGAATATATCCTAAGAATCCTGAAACATTCATCAGAAAGAATATATGCACCCCTATGTTCATAACAGCACAATTTACAATAACTAAGATCTGGAAACAGCCCAAGTGCCCATCTGTAGATGAGTGGATAAAAAGACTGTGGCACATTTACATCGTGGAATACTACGCAGCTGTAAAGAAGAAGAATCTCGTACCCTTTCGGACAGTATGGATGGACTTGGAGAACATTATACTAAGTGAAATAAGCCAGGCAGAGAAAGACAAACATCACATGATCTCACTTATATGTGGAATCTAAAGAACTTAATAAACCAATGAACAGAATAGATTCAATGACAGGGAAGCATGGATCAGTCTGACAAATCTCAGTGGGTAGGTGGAGGGGGAGAGATTAACCAAGGAATTTATATGCATCTATGCATTACCCAAGGACCCAGACAATGCTATGGTGAGGGACTGGGGAGGGGTTGGGACTGGGTGGAATGGGTCAATGGGGAGAAAAAACGGCATCTGTGATATTTTGAACAATTAAAAATAAAATCAGGTAAAAATATTAAAAATAGAACTGCCACTTGACCCTGTGATCCCACTTCTATAAATATACCCAAAGAATCCTGAAACATCAATGAGGAAGAATATATGCACCCCTATATTCATAACAGTACTATTTACAATATCTAAGCTCTGGAAACAGCTGGAGTGCCCATCAGTAGATGGGCAGTAGATGAGTGGATAAAAAAGCTGTGATACATTTACATAATGGAACACTATGCAGCTTTAAAAAAGAAGGATCTCTTACCCTTTGAGACAGCATGGAGTGAGCTGGTGGGTGTTATGTTAAGTGAAATAAGCCAGTCAGAGAAAGACAAATATCACATTACCTTACTTATATATGGAATCTAATGAACAAAATAAACTGATGAACAAAATAAATCCAGAGACATAGAAGCATGGAAGAGACTGACAAATCTCAGAGGGAAATGAGTAGGAAGGATGGAGGGAAGAGATTAACCAAAGAACATATATGCATATATGCATGACCCTTAAACACAGACAATAGTGTCAGGAAGTCCTGGAGGGGGTGGGTGCAGGGTGGAGGGAGTCAATGGGGACACCTATAATACTTTCAACAATAAAAATAAAATTAAAAATTAATTAATGAATTAAATAAAATAAACAAAAATAAATAAATAAATAAATAAATAAAAAATAAATAAATAAATAAAAGCCTGCTTTTTCAAAATGTGCCATTGATATTTTAATTAGTACTAACTTTTATTAATAAGCAATTTTGTGTTTTTTTCTTGCTTTTCAATAATATAAAAATAATATATTTAAAAATTTATTAAGATGTAACATATCATAGAAATACATAAAACAAATGATCAAAATTAAATTTCTAATTTTTCTTTCTTCCCTCAGATTTATTTATGTTCATTCCTACACAAAATAAGTTACTCTTACAGGTCCTGAACAAACCAATAGAGGTGGATATTTAGTATTTGCTAGCTACTGTTAAAAACTTATAATTAAAAAACTAAAATATAACACATTCACTTTATGTTTACAATATTTATATTTATAAAAGTTTGAAAGTTAAATAATATAAATTCTCCCAAGGCAAGAAACATCAGTGAGAGCAGGATTTGCCAATGGGAAAGCTTCTGAGCTTTTCCCCGTGGAATTAACCACTTTCATTCTGGACCATGGCCATTCCCCTCCTCTGTGTTCCACGTGCCAGATGTAGAAATGTCCATTGGTTTGGGTGTAATTGCCACTTTATCTAAAAGTTGGAGTTGCCCAGTTCTTATTGTTTTTATAGCTTTTTTATATTCTTCCTTAGCCATAGCTAGATTTGAAAGTTTCAGAGTGATTTCTTGAAAAAATTCTTGTCCTCAGGAAACCAGTATCACAAAGTGAAATTGAAGTTGTTTGGCCATTTTCTTTGTTCATAGTCTGTTTGGATGCAGGACAACTTCCCATTACCGAATTGAGTTATATGCTTAGTAAACAAACCAAATAATAGTGAGTAAACCAAGAGAGCTCCATGGTTGCCATAATAATTATATACTTATTCCTTTGAATCAATGTTGGTGACCTGACATTCATGACCATTCATATACAAGGACTTTTGTAACTAAAGATGGGTCCTTTTGCTTCATCTTGAGAGTGACACACTTTTTCCAGGTGTTCTTTTTTATTTAGTACTTTTTTCCCCTCTTTTCTGTTTTAGAAGTCTTAATTTATTTTTATGTATTTATTATTTATTTATTTATTTTCTTTATTTTGGGTTTTTTTGTTTGTTTTATCTTTACTTTTGAGATTACAGATGTTCCCTTTTTATCCCCATTGACCCCCTCCACCCCACATCCATCCCACCCCCAGGCTTTCCCCATACCAATGTCTGTGTCCATGGGTTATGCTTATAAACATATAAGTTCTTTGATTAATCTCTCCCCACCCACAACCTCCTCCTCTCCTTTCTCTGAGATCCCTCAGTCTGTTCCATGCTTTGATGTCTCTGGGTCCACTTTGTTCATCAGTTTACTTTGTTTATTATATTCCACATATAAGTGAGGTCATGTGGTACTTGCCTTTCTCTGAGTGGCTTATTTCACTTAGCATAATACTTTTTAGTTCCCTCCATGCTGTCCCAAAGAATAAAATAATCTTTTTTATAGCTGGATAGTATTCCATGGTGTAAATATGCCACAACTTTTTATTCCCTCATCTACTGATGGGCACTTGGGCTTTTTCCAGATCTTAGCTATTGTAAATTGCACTGCTATGAACATAGGGGTGCATAAGGTCTTTGTGTTTGGTGTTTCAGTTTCCTTAGGATATATTACTAGCAGTGGGATCACTGGGTCAAATGGCAGATCAATTTTTAATCTTTTGAAGAAATTCCATACTGCTTTCCATAGTGGCTGCACTACTCTGCATTGCCATCAGCAGTGTACTAGTGTTCCCTTTTCTCCACACCCTCACCAGCACTTGTAGTTCATTGACTTGTTGATGGTAGACATTCTAACATATGTGAAGTGATACCTCATTGTGGTTTTAATTTGCATCTCTCTGATGATTAGCTACGGTGAGCATTTTTTCATATGTCTCTTGGCCATTTGTATGTCCTCTTTGGAGAAGTGTCTGTTTAGGTCCTTTGCTCAACACATTCACTATTTAGAGAAATCTGAACATACTGTGGGTGGAACATATTCATAGATATATCTAACACCTAAGACTTTTTGTCAAAGAAGAAGCAGGAGTTGTGAGAGGCATGCAGATGGGAGAGGCATGCATTTGTGAGAGGCAAGCAAGAGGAGACTTCACCTAAGGAAAACAAAAGCAACTAAAGTATATATTCTGTTCAGGCTTATAAAAGCCAAGAAAACACAGCTGAAGAAATTCCAGAGATACCAACTCTTGAAAGATTTGTGGATTTCAGATAATTGATACTAAATCTAAATATGCTGGAATGAAGTAGTTGGTGGATTATTTTCCCTTTATGCAGTTTGGTCACATGTTCCTGATCCATGTATATACTATGAGATCCATAAATGTGGATTAACTAAAATGTAAGACTCTTCTGTCCTTAATTCTATTGGAAAGTGCATGTGTGTTAGCTTTTCTACTCTGAAAGGAAAAGTCAGATCAGTATTGTTTAAAGCAGCAATGGCCTAATGAGGGTGAGTGACAACACTCAGAGATACAAATTTATTTATACTTTATTGCACAACACCTTTAACTAGGATTATTTTTAAAAGGCCAAATGACAAGCAGAGCCAAGATTACATGTATACATCTTCAATAGACAGCTAGCATGCCCTATCACAATAAGAATTTAGAGAAGTATAGCTGGAAGAAATAGCCAACAATCAGAGAGAGGGGGAAATAGAAAAAAGTAAACTCCCAAAGAAAGAAAAAAACAAGTCACAGTCATTTCCTTCAGAACAAAAATGTGTGACATGAGCTTTTGCATTAAATAAGAAATTTCAGAGTAAGAGAAACTAGGAAAGAACCTAAACCATGGGGAATAATGTCACTATTGTATTTGGGAGGGCTCAAGTAAAAAGTTACTGTGTCCTTTTCAAACCAACTAGATAAATGGTGTGCTATTTTTCAAAAAGAACTTGCTTCTTGAAAAAAGGAATTAGGCTTGTTTTCCCATTTCATATTCAATTACAGTAGTGAGTTTGATAACTTATCGACTAAGGTGCATATGGTGAAATAAATGTCCTTGTACTGTAGCAAAGATGAAGTCCTAGTGACATTATATTGGACAAATGACATCACTGAAGCAAACTCATTGTTGATCATTCCCAAAAGTTACATTGCTCTTTCTAGCTTTTTCTGAAAATACTGTCCTGTCTATAGTTAGCCGTACCAAGGATATAATTTGCCTGCATTTAAACTAAGCAATAATTTAGTGCATAAGATTGCAATTGGATTTGAGGATCTTTCCTTGAACTAATTTTACTTTTTTTCCAGAGACAATATAAAAATGATTGTCCAAGCCTAAAATAAGTAAATGGTATATTGTTCTGGGATACATAAATTCTAAAAGAGTCAGGGGTTTCATGCACTAAATAAACATAGAAAATAATCAACAGCTACAGAAGTTGCAGGGGAAGCTGGAGTTGCTTTTTATAGCAATGCACCCTTGGAAAGAGATGGGACTATTGCCAGGAGATCCTTAGGAATATAAGGGAAAGAAGTGATTATTGTCAGGAATAATTGGAACTCAATAAATGTTTGCTGAAATGATAAGAAATGACTTTTGATGACAATTATAAAAATTCTGTATAATACAAAAATTGCCATAGGTAAATAAAGTTAACTGTAAAACCACACAAAAGTTTTATGGTAGGTTGAAATTTGTATACTTTTAAAATCTCAGTAAGGATTTGGGGGAAAGCTGAAGAAATAAAATGGTGACAAAAATTTAAAGCAAATTTTAAAAATGAAAACATAAAACATGAGCTTATTATATGTTATGTGATGATATTCTAATTTAGAACTACTTAAAGATAATTGTTTCTTGTATGATATATATATTATCTTATATATTATATATTTTTTTATATATCTCTTTATGCATATTTGTCCTTATAGCTAACAAAGTGAGTTTTTTTTGTTTTTTAAATATATCTTTATTGATTTCAGAGAGAGGAAAGGAGAGGGAGAGAGAGAGAGAAACATCAATGATGACAGAGTCATTGATCAGCTGCGTCCTGCATGTCCCCAACTGGGGATCGAGCCCACAACCCGGGCATGTGCCCTGACCAGGAATCGAACCCTGATCGCCTAGATCCTAGGTCAACGCTTAACCACTGAGCCATGCCCGGCTGGGCCAAAGTGAGTTTTTATAAATTGAAAAATTTAAATAAAAACAATATTATTCTTTCCTAACAAACTAATCCTGTGATATATGAATGCTATAAGTCAATGACTATATGAGATGGCTAAACTTTAAAAAATATACATCTAGCCTGGCCGGGCGTAGCTCAGCGGTTGAGCATCGACCTGGGATCCATTTAAATATATATATATATATTTCATACTTAAAGCAATGAATTTATAGCACAGGAGGTTGTTTTAAATTTGGGGGGAGATTTCCTTAAGTGAAAAAATTTCGGTCATTTTGTGTGTGGAAAGATTGTTTTCAGGATAGTCTCTCAATTAGCAAGGAGAGAGGAAAAAAAGAGAACTTAATTATTGTGCATTAAAATAATTTTAGGATGGCTGCTGAAAGAAGGGTTGGTGGGTCCCAAGTTACAGCAGACAGAGTGAAAAGGATGAGAAGATAAGGATTTGGAAGAGTGTCTTAGTAAAGGGAAAAGTCTAAGGGACATGAAAAAACAAAGGCGACTGATCTTGGACTAGAAATTGTTTAATATGAACTCCAGAAAAAAATAAACTTTGTCTTTGTCTTTAGATTTTCAGAGTTTGATACAGACATTGCTCTTATTATTGCAATTAAAATTTTTTAAAATTATATTTTTATTAATTTTTTTAAAGAGAGAAGAAAGGAGAGGGACAGAGAGATAGAAACACCAATGAGAAACATTGACCTGCTGCTGCATGCCCCCTACTGGGGATTGAGCCCGAAACTCAAGCATGTGCCCTGACAAGGAATCTAACCAGTGATCTCCCGGTTCATAGGTGGACGCTCAGCCACTGAACCACACCAGCCAGGAGCAATTAAAAATATTCTGATACACACTATAGTAAAGTGAGCTTCAAATGGAAAACTATATTTACTTTTAACATATATTGCTTTGAAACTCTTTTAAAAAAAAATTATTATAAAAAACATCAATAACATAAAAAGGGAGCAGGGAAGACGGCGGCACTGTGAGAAGCAGCACAGGGCCCCCCGCTCCCAGCCACAGACTCGATTTACTCTTAAAGTCCTATGTAACCAGCTTGAAAAAAACAGAGAAATATACCTGAGTGGACAGAGTGCAAGTGGGGAGCACTGAAGAAACATCACGGAGTCCTATAAGAGAGGTGGGCATGGGAAGGGGGAGTCCCCCTGAAGCCTGTGCTGGGCTCCGAGCCCTGAGGCTTGGAGGCTGCAAAGCTCCCTCCCCTTGGAAGTGTGGATGGTATCCAAAGGCGGGGAATCTCACACCCGGAGCGACAAGAGGGGAAGGAGCACCCCGCACACAGGGAAGAAGGACCCAGGGGACCGGTGAGTGTGTGAGGCAGGGACAGCACCTTCCTAGGAAACAAAGCCTCTAATGGTGGCTGGAACCTTCCTAGAAACAAAGCCTCTAGTGGCTACTGAGACTGGTGTCTAGTGCTCGGGTGCCGACCATAGGGAAGGCTGTCCCAAGGTCTGTGGCACCCAAGTGGTAAGGGACCAGAGGACTGTGCTGAGAAGCCGCACACGGGGAGCCTCTGCCTCCTTGTGAGACATTGTGTTGAGCCCCAGAAAGCGCTGAATCTGCATAGTGTGGGGGAGGGGAAGAGCCCTCCTCCCCCTGAGCTCCTAGAGCTGGGAGGCTGGGATCTGTGACCAGCCCTGAGGGGCGCCGTGGTGGCACGTGAAGCCCTTCCAGCTTTGCTGAAACCAGCAGTGTGGGGAGCTGTGTGGAGCTGACTTTGGGTCCCCTCCCGCTGGGTTCCTTGGTGCACAGGCAGTGAGACCTTGCAAGGTGGACTCTCTGCCTGTGTGTTGCTTTGTGTGTTTGCAAGTTTGATTGCGGAACTGGTTCCCACCTTCCCAGCCTTCACTATGCAGACAGACCAGTGGAGGCTGGGATTGGGGTCTGCACAGTAGACAGTCTGAGGGGCAGACCTGGTGCGATGAGCCAACCAGAGCTGAGCAGGGAGGGGCAGAGCCTGCTGCCCTCTCCTGCAGCTGGGAGACCACCCCCAATAGGAAAGGGGTGGGTCCAGCTCACTGGGGCCCTGGACACACCCAATGGGCACAGTCCTGAGGGGGAAGAGAGTGCAGCTCACAGGAGGACTTGACAAGAATAAGACTCTCAGGGACTATTGTTTGGGAACTGGAGGAAACACTGAAAACCCCTGCTGGGGGCTGGGTAGGCAAAGGACTTGCCAGAATGTGTTTTTAATTGAACCCACTGAGCCCAGGCTGCTGAAACAGCCCATACAGAAAAGGCAACAGACTGAAATCAATCTGAAACTGCAGCAGGTCAGAACATGTGAAACTAGAATCAGAGAACAAGGTAGGGACTGAGGAATTGGCGGTGGAGCAGAGAATAACTCCCGCAAAGTGAGCGCCTGACAACAACACCTCTAAGGGGTGTGATACTCTGGGCTGCACTAGCCACCTTGCACCCTAAAGACTACAGAAGACTCTGGAGTAAGACCAGGCAACTACTAGGTTGCAAAATAGCTGAAAAAAGGAGGTGGCCCACGGAGAGACTCAGATCAACCATCTACCTAAGGACACCAAAGCCAAACCTAGACAGCTCCTCACATTGGGTGATACACAAGTACCTCCCAAGAGAACTAAAATCAGCACACAAAATAGTGACCCTCAGACAACATAAGTTGCCCAGAAGAAAGTCACCTGATTGACTACCTATTTTTCTTCTGTTTTTTTGTTTTGTTTGGTTTTGGGTTTGGGGCTTTTTTTGTTTATTTTTTGTTTGTAGGTTTGTTTATTTTATCTCTTTTTTCCTTAGGAAGAAGAGAAAGGGGAGAAAATTTGTTTTTTCCTCCTTTTTTAATTTTATAATAAATTTTTTAAACATTTTTTTAACTAAATTTTTCCCCCTCTTTTTTATAAAAGAATTTTGTCTTGCTTAGCTTGTTTTTACTTTTGTTTTGGTTATTTGCTTTGTTTTGTTTTATCCTTGCTTCTACTATCAAGACTTTTTTGATATCCCTGCGCAAAGATTGGGACTTTATCATTATAACCAAGTTTACTGCTTTCCTCTATAGTTTCCCCCAAATGTCTTACTGGACTCCCTCCCTGCTTGGGTTTTATCTCTCTCTCTCCTCTCGATCCATTGGCATAACTTTTTTTTCCTTTTTCTACTTTTCTTTCATTCTTTCGTTATCCTCCCTTCTGTCTTCCTGTCTTTTTGTTTGATTGTTAGTTTCTCTTATTCTCTTTATTGTATTTTTGTTTTCTCATTTTCAACTATTATCCTATTCTTATTCTCTCCCTTAATTGTTTGCTGGCCCTTCTTTCAGAATCTTTTCTCGCTTCTGTTATCTCCCAGTAGCTTCTCTATTTTTTACATTTTAGTTTATTATTATTTTCTAAATTTTCACCAGTATTAACAACAATATACATCTCCCTCTCTCTAAGCATTACTTTTCTTTCTCTCTTTCTTTTTTTAAGCATTTGTGTGTGTGTGTGTTCACTCTTCCAATTCTATTTTCATTGTGGGTTATTTTCATTGTGACTGTGAAGATATTTTGTAAGATACCTCTTGTTTCCTGGAAGTATAGTTGTGTATTCTCCTGCCTTGCTAGCACCCGTACAACAGCTTACACAATGAGGTTGGGGCTGAGACACAGTTAGCCAACCTGAGAGGAGGGTCCTCCCAAGGACTGATCAATGACAATCTAGACCCAACCACAACAAGAGAACATAAAGAAACCACAAAAGGGACACGCACAAGAGGGACACGCTTAAAGCAAAGAGCTCAGAAGTATACACCTCTGGGCTCCACTGGACCCACAAGACAAAATCCCATCCCACAAGACTGGGGGACAGCAAATATATCTAATATATAGATACAAACACTAAGACCTACCAAAATGGGGAAACAAAGAAGCAAACCCCAAATTAAAGCCAAGGAAACATTGCCAGAAAAAGACTTTGATGAGATGGAGTTAAGCAAGCTATCAGAAACAGAGTTCAAAGTATGGATGATGAAGATGTTCAAGGGACTTAAGAAGACAGTAGATGATAAGATCAAGGACCTTGGTGAAAACATGAAAAAAGAGATACATGCCATAAATAAAACTCAGACAGAGATAAAGAATGCTGTAACTGATTTCAAGAATGCACTGGAAGGAATTAAAAGTAGGCTCAATGAAACAGAGGATAGAATAAGTGACTTAGAAGACAAGGTAGAAAAAAAATCACACAATCTAAACAGCAAAAAGAAAAAACACTTAAAAAGCATGAGGACAGTCTAAGGGAGCTTTGGGACAAAATGAAGTGAAACAACATTTGCATTATAGGAGTGCCAGATGGGGAGGAAAGATGCCAAGGGATAGAGAACTTGGTGAAGGAAATAATTATAAAAAACTTCCCTAGGCTGGCAAAGGAGAAAGCCACACAAGTTCAGGAAGCACAGAGGATTCCAAAGAGGCACCTAAAGAGAATCACTTCAAGGCACATCATAATTAAATTGGCAAATGTCAAGGACAAAGAGAAAATATTGAGGGCTGCAAGAAAGAGACAAGCAGTGACCTACAAGGGAACCCCCATAAGGCTGACAGCAGATTTCTCAACAGAGACTCTTCAGGCCAGAAGGGAGTGGCATGAAGTTCTGCAAGTAATGAAAAGCAAGAACATGCAACCAAGACTGCTTTATCCAGCAAGGCTATCATTTAAATTTGAAGGTGAAATAAAGAGCTTCCCAGACAAAAAGGGCTGAAGGAGTTGAGTACCACTAAACCAGCATTGCAAGAAATGCTAAAAGGACTGCTTTAAGAAAAAGAAGGAATAGTGAGAGAAAGGTACATCAGCATAAAAAGGGAAAATGGCATTAAATAAGTTGATATCCATAGTAACCTTAAATGTAAACAGAATAAATGGTCCAATCAAAAGGCAAAGGGGAGCTGAATGGATAAGAAAACAGGACCCAAATATATGCTGTTTACAAGAGACCCACCTGAGAGCAAAAGATTCACACAGGCTAAAAGTGAAGGGATGGAGTGAAATATTCCATGCAAATGGAAAGGAACAGAAAGCTGGTGTAGCAATTATTTTTTCTGACAGACAGACTTCCAAATAAAAACCTTAATAAGAGACAAAGATGGTCACTACATATTACTAAAGGGATCAATCCTACAGGAGGAAATAACCCTTATAAACATTTATGCACCCAATACAAGAGCACCTAAATATATAAAAAGTTTCTTGGGGGACTTTAAAGGGGAGATTGACAACACCCCACTGTCAGCATTGGACAGATCATCAAGACAAAAAATCAACAGGGAAACGCAAACCTTAAATGAATCACTAGGCCTAATGGATTTAAATGACATTTACAGAATATTTCACCCCAAAGCAGCAGAATACACATTCTTCTCAAGTGCACATGGAACATTCTCAAAAATAGACCACATGTTAGGACACAAGGCAAGTCTCTACAAATATAAGAACACTCAAATCATATCAAGCATCTTCTCGGATCACAATGCCATGAAACTAGAAATCAACCACTATAAAAAAACTCAAAAATATTCAAACACATGGAGACTATATAGCATGTTACTAAACAATGAATGGGTTACCAATGAGATCAGGAAGAAATCAAACACTTCATGGAAAGTAACGAAAATGAACAGAAAAAAACCAAAACCTATGGGACATGACGAAAGCAGTTCTGAGTGGAAAATTCATGGCATTACAGGCCTATCTCAAGAAACAAGAAAAAGATCTAATGAACCATCTAACACAACAAATAAAGAACTAGAATGAGAACAGCAAGAAAAACCCCAAGGAAGTAGAAGGAAGGAAATAATAAAGATCAGAGCAGAGATTAATCACATAGAGACTAAAAAAACAATACCAAAAAGTCAATAAAACCAAGAGATGGGCCTTTGAAAAGGTAAATAAGATTGATGCACCTTTAGCCAGACTCACTAAGAAAAAAGAAAGAGGACCCAAATAAATAAAATCAAAAATGAAAGAGGCGATATAACAACTGACCCAACAGAAATACAAAGCATTGTAAGAAAATATGAGCAACTATATGCCAACAAATTGGACAACATGGGGGAAATGGACAAATTCCTAGAAGCATACAACCTTCCAAAACTGAATCAAAAAGAGGCAGAAAACCTGAAGAGGCTGATAACAACTAATGAAATTAAAGCAGTAATCAAAAAACTCCCAGCAAACAAAAGTCCTGGACCAGATGGATTTACAGGTGAGTTTTACCAAACATTCAAAGAAGAATTAACACCTATTGTATTCAAACTATTCCAGAAAATTCAAGAGGAGGGAAAACTCCCAAACTCTTTTTATGAGGCCAGCATCATCCTAATCCCAAAACCACATAAAGATACTACAAAGAAAGAAAATTACAGGCCAATATCCCTGATGAACATAGATGCTAAAATCTTGACTAAAATACTAGCAAACCGGATCCAGCAATACATTAAATAGATCATACATCATGACCAAGTGGGATTTATTCCAGGGATTCAAGGCTGGTACAACATCCCCAAATAAATAAATGTGATACGTCACATAAACAAAATGGACAAAAACCATATGATCATATCAATAGATCCAGAAAAAGCATTTGATAAAATCCAGCACCCATTTCTGATAAAAACTCTCAGCAAAGTGGGAATAGAGGGATCATACCTCAACATAATAAAGGCCATATAGACAGACCTACAGCCACCATCATACTAAATGGGCAAAAACTAAAACCATTTCCATTAAAAACTGGAACAAGACAGGGATGTCCACTTTCACCACTCTTATTCAACATACTACTGGAAGTCCTGGCCATAGCCATCAGACATGAAGAAAACATAAAAGGTATCCAAATTGGAAAGGAGGAAGTAAAACTGTCATTATTTGCAGATGACATGATATTATACAAAGAAAACCCTAAAGACTCCATCAAAGTACTAGTAGATTTGATAAACAAATTTGGCAAGGTAGCTGGATACAAAATCAACATCCAGAAATCAGTGGCATTTTTATACACCAACAATGAACTTTCAGAGGAAGAAACTAAAAAAAAATACCATTTACCATTGCAACTAAAAAAATAAGATACCTAGGAATAAACTTAACGAAGGATGTAAGAGACCTGTACTTGGAAAACTACATGACACTGAAAAAAGAAATAGAGGAAGATTTAAACAAGTAGAAGAATATACCATGCTCATGGATTGGAAGAATTAATAATATTAAAATGTCCATACTACCTAAAACAATTTATAAATTCAATGCAATTCCTATGAAAATACCAATAACATACTTCACAGACCTAGAACAAACATTTAAAAAATTTATATGGAACCATAAAAGACCCCAAATAGCTGTAGCCATCTTGAGAAAAAAGAACAGATGGGAAGGATCACATTACCAGACTTCCAACTGTATTACAAAGCCACTGTAACCAAAATGGCCTGGTATTGGTACAACAACAAGCATATAGATCAATGAAACAGAACAGAGACCCCAGAAATAGACCCACGCCATTATGGTCAATTAATATTTGACAAAGGAGGCAAGAGTATCCAATGCAGTAAAGACAGTCTCTTCAATAAGTGGTGCTGGGAAAATTGGACAAATACATGCAAAAGAATGAAACTAGACCACCAACTTTCACCATACACAAAAATAAACTCAAAATGGATAAAAGACTCAAATGTAAGTCACAAAACCATAAAAATCCTGGAAGAAAACATAGGCAGTAAAGTCACAGACATCCCACGTAGTGGACTTTTCACTGATACATCTCCTAGGGCAAGAGAAACAAAGGAAAAAATAAACATATGGGACTACATCAAACTAAAAAGCTTCTACACAGCAAAAGAAAACAGCCTCAAAATACAAAGGAACCCCACGATCTGGGAAAACATATTTGCCAAGGATGTATCTGATAAGGGGTTAATTTCCAAAGTGTACAAAGAACTCATATTACTCAGCAAGAGGAAGACAAACAACCCAATTAAGAAATGGGCAAAGGACTTGAATAGACACTTCCCCAAAGGGGACATACGGATGGCCAAGAGACACATGAGAAAATGCTCAATGTCACTAATCATCAGAGAGATGCCAATTAAAAGCACAATGAGGTATCACTTCACACCTGTCAGAATGGCTACCATCAACAAATCAACAAACAACATGTGCTGGCGAGGGTGTGGAGAAAGGGGAACCCTAGTACACTGCTGGTGGGAATGCAGACTGGTGCAACCACCATGGAAAACAGTACAGAGTTTCCTCAAAAAATTAGAAATGGAGCTGCCTTTTGACCCAGAGATTCCACACCTAGGAATGTATCCTAAGAATCCTGAAACATTCATCAGAAAGAATATATGTACCCGGATGTTCATAGCAGCACAGTTTACAATAGCCAAGATCTGGAAACAGCCCAAGTGCCCATCCATAGATGAGTGGATAAAAAAGCTGTGAGACATTTACACCATGGAATACTAAGCAGCTGTAAAGAAGAATAAAGAAGAATCTTGTACCCTTTGGGACAGTATGGATCGACCTGGAGAAGATTATGCTAAGTGAAATAAGCCAGGCAGCGAAAGAAAAACATCACATGATCTTGCTTATACATGGAATCTAAAGAACTTAATAAACTGATGAACAGAGTAGATTCAATGACATGGAAGCATACATGAGATTGATCAATGTCAGAGGGATGGAGGAGGGGGGGGGGTGGAGGGCGAGAGAGTAACCAAATTATTTATATGCATATATGCACAACCCAAGGACACAGACAATGGTGGGGAGTGGGACTGGGGAGGAGGAAGGGACGGGGTGGAACGGGTCATTGGGGAGAAAAAGGGACATCTGTAATATTTTAAACAAAAATAAAATTAAAAAAAATTAAAAATAAAGAAATCTGTATTTAAATAAATAAATAAAGCCCTGCCAGGTGTGGCTCAGTGGTTGAGTGTCGACCTAGGATCCATGCGATCAGGGATCGATTCCCAGTCAGGGCACATACCCAGATTGTGGGCTTGATCCCCAGTTAAGGGTGTGCAGGAGGCGGCCAATCAATGACGACTCATCATTGATGTTTCTGTCTATCTCTCTCCCTCTCCTTTCCTCTCTCTGAAATCAATAAAGATATGTTTTTTTAAAAAAAAAATTAAAAATAATTAATTAATTAATTAATTAATAACATAAAAAGCAGAGAACAATGATCTACTCATAGTCAACTTTGTTTTAAAAATACCTCCTCCTCCTCTGCTCTCTGCTTGCCCTGGATTATTTTGAAGCAAATGCCAAACATAATATCATTTTATACACAAATGTTTCAGTGTCTTTCTTTAAAACATAAGAAGTTAATAAGAAAGCCATAATACCATTACTACACATAACTTTTACCAATAATTCTTTTCATAATAGTTTAGTCAGTGTTCAAATTTTCCTGATTGTCTTATAAAAATTTTTAACTGTTTTTCAAATTGAGATCATATAGAGTGCAAATTTTGCAGTTCATTGATATATATCTCAATTTTTTTTTACTCCAAGGCTTTCCTTTCAACCTCTCACTTTCTCTTTTTCTCTTATAAATTTAAATGTTTGTGAAAGTAGATTATCTGTCCTTTGGAGTCTAGATTTTGCATCACTAGGAGATAATAACAAACTTTTGCATTTTCCCAGTCTGTTAGATGAAAAAATGTGTCTTGGATTTTTAATTTATGTGTGATATTGAGCTTCTTTTCAGATATTTGAGAGCCACATGCACTTATTTCTTTTTCTGTGATTTTGCTATTCATATTTCCTGTCCATTGTTCTACTGTTGCTGATATTTTTCTCTATTTTTAGAAGCCTTCTATGTAAAGGATATTAATTTTCAATGACATCAATTGCAAATATTTATGTCCTAGTTTGTCATTTGTCTTTGCTGTGGTTGTTGTGTGTGTGTTTATGTCTTGATATACCAAATAGAATTTTATTTATGTACTCAAATTTATCAGTCTTTTTCCTTGTCTGCTTCTAGAGTGAGCCATTGCTAGAAACATTTTCAACTCCTTCAGTTTATGGAAGAATTCACACAGGTCACAACCTTTTCTGGTAGGATTCTGAGAAGAAATTACTTTGGTGAAATAATATGGTACAAAATAGCGATAGCATGCACAATAAGTGAGACACAGTGCAGAAATAGAGAATTTGGGGAACATGCAAATCAAAAGGTAACATGGAGAAACATTTAAGCCTATGGAGAATTTCCATATTTATAGGACATTAAGTTTCTTCTCTAGGAAGGGGAATAAAACCACTTTTATTTGAGGGTCACAGCAAAGAGTATTTCCAGAATGCTGGGGCCTGAGGCTTGGGTACACTAAGGATATCTGGATAACTGGTTACATATGGCCATATGCAATAGAACTGTTCACAGCACTTTTCCATGACCTAACCATATCATTATTAATTTAACCTGTGCCTAAATATTAGCATATTAAAAAGAAAGTAGTTAGACTATTTTTAGAACAAGATCAAGCAAAGTGACTCTGTGGGTGTTAATCCCGTGACTACTGACTTGACTTTCTTTTAGTGCCAGTCTAATTTAGTACTAGATCTGTGGTTAGGAAACTATGTTACTTGAGTAATCTTAAGTGTATTCATTTATTTATTAAGTGTATTTATTATTAATATAGGCAAAATGCTTTTTAGAGTTTCCCTAGACTGATAATACATAAGCACAAATACTATATAGTTAGCATCAGACACTCCTATAACCATACTGTTTATGAAGAAGACAATACAAAAACACTGAGCTTAAATTTTTCATTTAAAAATACTATAATTCTCATTGATGTACATGAGACACATCAAATCTCACCTACATGGAATACATCAAATTATTGTAGTTCAAAATAGAATTTACTAGAAAATTTACCTTGCAAAATACATGAAGGAATATTATCTCAACTAACCCTGTATAACTTCCTCTCTCCTCCTTTTGGTATATTAATTAAAGGGTATGTTAACTCTTAATAATAAAAGTTTTGAAGGATTCCATTCTTAACTGATTAATGTTCACCATGTTGGAGGCTGCATAGTAAACAGCCTGACTCAAATTTTCCTTCAAAAACCACGTTAATTTTTTTCTCTGAGTATTTCTTTCTTTTCTTTCTTTTTAATTTCAGCTTTACTGAGGTATAATTAATAAATAGAATTGTTGTAATATATTTAAAGTTTACATTGTGATGATTTGGTATGTGTATGTATACATTTTGAAAGGACTTCTTTTCCTAACATTTAGTTACTAACACATCCCTCACCTCACATATGTATACATATTTTTATATTTTTAAATATTATATATATATATATTGGTGAGGGCATTTAAGTTATACTCTCTTAGCAAATTTCAATTATACAATATAGTGTTCTTAGCTATATTTATTTGTTGAATAAATTTAATAAGTTGACACTACCTTGTAGAATCTTTGTGAGTATAAAATCAGCCTACCTGTGTAAAGCTTCTATTCCTTGCTGGCTATATGATAGCTGTTATAATTAGAACAATAGCTTTCCTTTAGGTAACGTCAGTATCCCGAGAACCTGAGCTGTATCTCTTAGCCTTCTGAGTTTATAAAAAATGTCCTTGGATTGCCAGAACGAACTGGGATATTTACTGGTGCTTATAAAGCATGAGTTATCAGATTAATTTAAGAGTTCAAGTGTTTCAGGGGACATTTGTCAGTTGGATTAGAAACATCTCTAGTAAGCAGAAGAATTTATCATAGCATTGCCTGGCTCTACAATTGAAGACTATTAGGAATAATGGGGGAAAATTAACAAGATAATATTAAAAATAACAGTGACAATTGCTTTTCTGATGGATGCAAAGACTGATGTTCCTTTCAAAGCTGCAAGAAGCTCTGGTTGTTTCTGTAAGACAATGTTTGCTTATAAAGGGATACAATATACATGCCCACCATCCACTGTGTGCTCAAAAGCAATTCATGAGTTAAAGGAATTAGATCTGGGTTGCTCTGAAGATTTCTTGGCTGATGTATATAAGGGAAAAACGACTTTTTATTAAATGAATTTAAACCAGAGAATATTTAGAGAGAGTTATTAAAGCATATTTTTTAAAAATGATGAGGCTAATTACAAATGAATGCCTTCTCATTAAATTAGGTTTGAAGGACTGTTATTTGAAATTCTTTTGTTAAGAGACAGTAGTCTTCATTTTGGCCATTTAATTGATCACCATTGAATTAAATTAGTCTGGATCAGTGAGGATTTACATTATAAACTTAAAATTTTGGTCTGCATGATGGACATGGCAAAAGAAATTAACACTTCAAAACACTACCAATTTAGTGACCTTCTTTTAGGGATGATTAGCTTATAGTGAGGATGTGAAATTAAATTAAATTCCAGTTATATATAAATATTTTTCTTTACATACTGAATCATCTAATTCAGAACCTGCAGGGTGCAATGTTAGCCTGATTGGTGAACTGCATAATTATTTATAGATTTTCTCAACATTAAGCCTACCACTTATCTAACTTTACATGGCAGTCTAGTTAGTGCATCTTAAAGAGATACCCTGCTACATAATATGGTCCCAAATGGTAGGTCATGGCCCAGCTGCCTCTTTTACTATTCTTTGTTGATGGTTTGAAAATATATAACTGACTGCATGCCATATTGGTTTTATAATCCCTAATCCAATGTCTTTATAGGGGGCACTAATTCCATATAATGTGTATAAAACAAAGAGATAAAAGTTACTTATTGTTTAAGAATGGAGGTTCAAGGACCTATTGTGAAGCTTTGTACTTATTGATAGAATTCTAATACTAGGTTGTTAAAAAAGCCATTTCTTGATGAAGCATTAATTAAAAATAAAACACCTTCAAGAGGCCAAAATACTTCACACAGAAAGATATATCCATTTGAAGCATTTTAAAACTGTGAACTAATGGAATGTAAATTGTATTATGATGTACAATTTATAGTTTTACAATGAAACTGGTTCAGTGTTGAGAGTAATCTTTAAGTTCTTAAAGTATGTGTGTGTTTTAAAGAATAATTTTTGACTAGCATGTATAAAGTTCTGAGGAACAGATGCTAGAATGTCAATGCATTAATTCAAAATGAAAACTAGGGCAATCATATAGGACTAGGATATTCTATAGTAGCCTCGTTTACCTGTGGGAGCTACTTTCCTATACCTTCAATGGATGCCTCAAACCATGGATAGTATCAAGTCTTAGATATACAATGTTGTTTTTTCCTATACTTCCATACATGTGATAAAGTTTAATTTATAAATTATGCAATTTCACAGATAGAAAATTTGTTCTTTTCATAAGTCTTAGCAACCTCAGCATATGATTTTTTTTCTTTTCTTATTGAGAACTTTTATATTTTTACCTAGGGGAGCACTTTACAGCTTCTCTTTGACACATTTGAATTGTTAGCATCACTACTCTTGAACTTTAGGGCTATTATTAAGTAAAGTAAGAATTACTTGAATACAAGCACTGTGATACCATGATAGTCCACCTGACTAATGAGAGGGGGGCTTATACAGCATGAATATGCCTGAGAAAGTGATGATTCCTGTCCTGGGTAAGACAGAGTAGGAAGGCACAAGATTTTATCACACTACTCCAAACAGTGAGCAATTTAAAACTTACAAATTGTTGGCCCTGGCTGGCTGGCTCAGTCAGTTGAAGCACCTTTTCGATAAGCCAAGATTGTGAATTCAATACCCAGTCAGAGCACATACTAAGTGAAACAACAAATCAATATTTCTCTCTCTCTCTTCTACCCTTCCTCTCTCTCAAATCAATAAATGAATTAAAACTTATGAATTGGTTATTTCTGGATTAAAAGGCTTTTATTGGATTTATTGGGGTGAGATTGGTTAATAAATTTATATAGATTTCAGGTATACAACTCTATAATACATCATCTGTATATTGTATTGTGTGTTCACCACCCAAGTCAAGTCCCTTTCCACCACATTTACCCCCACCCTTTCATCCTCTTTTACCTTGCCCCTGGAATTTTTTATTTTAATATTTTCAGACCATTGACAGCAGGTAACTGAAACCATGGAAACTGAAACTGTGAATAAGCAGGGGTGGGGAATGGGGAGTGGAAGGTGATGGATATTGTATTCTAGTTTTGTATTCTCTCTCTGTGATCAAGCTGTACAAAGAACTAAATCATAATCAGGAAGATGTTATTTCAGAATAGAATTTTAACAAAAGGAGTTAAATGAATTAAATGTAGAATTGCCTCATTCTAAGGTGGCTTAACACACCCCTCTCACAAAGTAAGGGGTTTGCCAATGGCAGCCGAAATCACTAAACTTCATCAGCTGTCATCATCCATCTCCATTGGAGGCTTTGCCTCTCCGTATGGA
The DNA here is from genome assembly GCF_054644295.1 of Miniopterus natalensis. Lineage (NCBI taxonomy): Eukaryota > Metazoa > Chordata > Mammalia > Chiroptera > Miniopteridae > Miniopterus > Miniopterus natalensis. The sequence continues at coordinate 30,993,689 of NC_142090.1, forward strand.
TTGGAAATACCTGGTGGATGAGGACTGCATCTGCCTCTACCTTACAAAGTGTTCGAATGGGTACTGCTAATAGCTGCCTCTATGATTCTTTCTCTTTATTTCTATGATGACCAATTGCCCTTCTGATAGACATAGTCCTTTTGACCAGGTGTGTATGCGAGTGTGTGTGTTTGTGTGTGTGTGTATAATTGGACTAGAGTTAAGGCCAACTATACAGTCCATGAGACATCATATCTCTTTCAGTGACTGCTTATCTCTTCTCTGATCTATTACTTGTTGCTTTTACAATTCACTTCTCCATGGACAAGTTCATTTTATTTATGTCCACCTTGAAAGACATCTCTGTGTAGCCTCATATTTATTAGGAAATATTATGATACACTTTCTCTCACCATAAATATGGGTAAATGGCCTTAACATAATTCTGGCAACTAATAAAACTGTTCTACTTCTTCAAGTAATGAATTCTAGCTGTGCTAAGTAAATTTCCATTTGATGGTGCAATGATTTAGTATAATGACTAATTTTAATTATCTGTGGTTGAATGGTTTATAACATTTGAGTACCATCCATATAAATCCTATATTAATCATTATATAAGCTGACATATAGCATCAGGGAAAATGATTTTGAGATTTGTTCTCAAGTTTAGGCTTCATTTTATCTCCACTTAGTCCTTGTCTTGCTTTGCTTTGGATACTAGGGTGAAAACATTAAAACATTATTATGAAAGAAAGAAAAAATGCCATCTTCTTATTGCATGTAAAAGAAAAACAAAGTTCTAACCAGTGGGGAAAAAAACCTGTCCCGTCTAATGTTTTCACAAACTGTGCTCCTGGGATTTGTTTGAAAGCATCATGGGACAAAGCTGAGTAATACTACATAAGTGAGGGCTTGGGTGTAGTACTTCAAATTATCTCATGATTTCTACATTCTAAACTCTATTAAACAATCTATTTGGCTGCTATAAAGAGTACTCCAATTTAAAATTTTTTCAAGATAGTCAAAGCCTTTGCTAATACTAATTCCTTATGGCAGTATCAACACTGTAGAAGCTACTTTACTGAATCCACATTACTGGCTGGCAACAGAGGGCTTTCCAGCATCACCTCTAGTAATAGTAGACAGAGTCCTAGGCTAGAAGTTAACAGATCTAGACTTTAATCCTGACTAGCTGTGTGACTGCAAACAAATTATTAAATTTGTGTCTATTGGCCTGTGTTATGGGTTGAATTATATTCCCTCAAATTACATATGTTAAAGTCCTAAGCCCCAATACCTCAGAATAACACCTCTTTAAGGTCCTTAAAGAGGTAATCAAGTTAGAAATAAAGTCATTAGAGTGGACAGTAATCCAATATGATGGGTGGTTTCGAAAAAGAGGACATTTAAATACAGACAAACTGGGAGAATTAAGTGAACATAAAAACAGTCATGTATAAGTCATGGGCAGAGGCCTGCATCAGTCTTCCTCTCACACTCCTCAGAAGAACTGACCCTGCCACAGCTTGATTTGAATTTTATCCTCCAGAACTTTGAGCTAATAAGTTTCTGTTGTCTAAGCTACTCAGTTTTTGGTACCCTGTTATAGCAGTCTTAACCTCTTATGCTAAAGAAGGTGATAATGAAATTCTATAAAAGCCCTCCGGACCCTCATGATTCTTCCTGTGAATTATTGAAATTATTTTTTTATCTCTGTGCTGTTGCACTCATAGATTTAAAATACAGATCAGATCTTGTCAATATCTTGCTTTAAAGCCTTTCAGTAGAACACCTATAGAGTAAGTAAGATTCACACCCCCACATATGGCACATAGGGCCTTTTTTGGTCTGCTCCAAAGCCACATTTTCAGGTAGCATCTTGACCCCCAAATGCCATTATTGCTCATTTTAGCCATGGACAGACCTGCCCTTTCCTTTAGTTTTGGATATCAAGACCAAGCCCAAAGGAATTACATTTAAGTCTTTTATCCATTTTGAGTTTATTTTTGTACATGGTGTAAGTTGGTCTAGTTTCATTTTTTTGCATACACCTATCCAATTTTCCCAACACCATTTATTAAAGAGACTGTCTTTACTCCATTGTATGTTCTCGCTTTCTTTGTCAAATATTGAGTATAATGGCTTCAGTTGATTCCTGGGGTTTCTGGTTGGCTTGGGTCGATTCCTGGGGTTCCTGGTTCTCATTGATCTATATGTATGTACTTGGGCCAGTACCTGACTCTTTTGTTTAAAGTGGCTTTCATTATAACTTGGTATCTGATATTGTGATCCTTCAACTTTGTTCTTCTTTCTCAAGATTGCTGTTGCTATTTGGGGCCTCTTTTGGTTCCATATAAATTTCTGCAGTATTTGTTCTAGATCTATGAAATATGCTGTTGGTATTTTAATAGGGATTGCATTGAATTTATAGATTGCTTTGGGTAGTATGGACATTTGAATGATATTAATTCTACCAGTCCATGAACATGGTATACTCTTCTACTTGTTTATATCTTCCTCTATCTTTTTCCAAACTTTAGCAGCTTAATTAGTAGCTTTTAAAAAAATTGTAAATTTTTTCAAATTCTGTGAAATAGAACCATTTTAGTGCTTCTAGACCCTATTATTTTAAATTTTAACATTTTTTTCCTGTACTAAGTGTGGAAGATTAAGGTAACATGATTTGGCTTCTGGGTCAGCCTTGGAATTTTCCACCATGTCCAAGTGTATATTATAACATTTTCTTTTATGTGAACCAACCATATGGTATTTTCATCAAAAAGCAATGAAAGAAAACATCTTTAGGAAAGTTGAAAATACTGCCTAACTTAGAAAACAAGCTTCTGAGACTGGGATTTTTGTTTCTCCTGGTTGGCTACCTGCCAATCTAAGTACTGTATGTGTATGTAGAGTGTTGATGGATAGGGTATGTTTGGAGAACTGCTCTGGGATCATAGTAATCTGGGCTTATGGCCCAAGGCCCCACCTGGACTCAACGAGCTTGGGAAAAGAAATCAACTGAAACTCTGATTAAGCTCTGAGCTTTACACAAGGGAATGTTTTTAAATTGCCCCCCCCACCCCCCGTTATGGGAAAGGAAACTTAAGATGGTGCCTAAAATAAATTGACTAATGCTTGCTTTGGTTTCTGTACTCAACCACTTTTGCAAGACCATTAAAACAGCTCACCCCCCCTCCAGTCAAGGAAGATATGGTTTTTTTCCTTTAAATACTGCTAGTGTAGGGGATGGGGTACAGCAGATTTGGGTGCGGTGCCCATTGCCCACTAGTACAATAAACTTTGCTCCTACATTTAACTCTGAGTGTGGCGTTCTTTGTCATTCTTGCTGTTAAGCTATAACAGAACAAGCATGCAAACAAATTAACCAAAAATATGGAACTCACAAGATTTGGTCAAATTCTAAATTGTTCATGATTTATACAAAAAAGGGGGGGGGGAGTAATACACATAGATACATAAACTTTATTTCTGAAAAACCTTTGCCAAATGATAAAGATACTTGATAAAAAGTAAGATTACTCACTCATTCTCCAGTATTTCTGGATTTACTCTTGTTTAACTGGAAAATGGGCTGAAGACGGTGCAGTTGTTCCCCATCTGTACTTTGACTGAACAAAAGTTAGTCTTAAATTCCCTCCTGTACCTAATGAATTAAGAATATATACCATGATAGCAAGTAGCAGGTCCCACAGTGAAGCCTGAGTTTAGCCTTGACTATCCCTTAAAAGCTTTGTGAACTGAGCACAAAGCATGTAAATTTTGGTCAGATGAAGTATCACTATGTTCTCATAAAGTGTTTGCTCTCTTTTGGGGGATTTTAGCTTATGCTCGATTAAACACTCATACTCACATTCCAAAATCTAGAAAGCATAGGATAATTAAAATATCTAAATAATTAAGTGAGTGAGGGACAGTATTAAGAATATTTTAACCACACAGTCTTTTTTTCCCCCTCTATAGACAGGAGTACTTTCTTTTCTCCCTAAAAATAAAATGCATCTAAAAGTTGTATCAGTGCAAATTCATTTAACAAAATTGCTTGTAACCAAAGAGATGATTATCTCATTTTTTAGGAAACAGTCTTTTTTGAGAACACATTTTTAAAAATTGATACTAAGCTCTTCTTCTGATAGAGTTATTGTCAAGATATTAAATAATAAATCTATATATGAAAGTATTCAAGAAATCCAGAATTTTTGTTTTGAAGTCAATTAAGTACATCAAATATGTGGCTAAAGTAGTATTTATCTTGGCAATTTAATTATGCTCTTATATTAGCTGTGAACATCAAGCATCTTATCATTTGCACTTTTTATTAAATCACTTAATTAAAATATATTTCTAGTGCCTTGATATGCAAGAGTCACTTCTAAATAGAGTGTTGGGGCTTTCAAATGGAAATATTTTTCTCATGTGCAAAACACTCTGATCCATTCCTTCTGAAATGATAGAGTGGTTAATAAGAAGTCTAGCCCAATACAAATATTAGTATGTGTGTTAAAATACTTAGTTCAAATGGATGTGTTCTCAGTAATATTTCTCATTGTTTCCTTTATATATACCTTTTTTTGAAACAAAATGCTAGCAAATACATAACTTTGGGTAGAAAATATGTAAATAATATGCCAGGAAATGTAGAAAGTGTAAAAATATTTTGGAAAAAAATGCAGATTTAAAGATAACTAAATAATAATAATAATAATAATAATAATAATAATAATAATAATAGAGCCCGGCCAGGTGTGGCACAGCGGTTGAGTGTCGACCTAGGATCCAGGCTATCGGGGTTCGATTCCTGGTCAGGGCACATGCCCAGGTTGCGGGTCCAATCCCCAGTCAGGGCCATGCAGGAGTCAGCTGATCGGCGACTCTCTCATCACTGATGTTTCTATCTCTCTCTCTCCCTCTCCTTTCTTCTCTCTGAAATCAATAAAGATATATTAAAAATAATAATAATAATAATAAAGGAAAAAATTTTCAAGAGTAAATATGAGGCACAATAGAATTTAACAGTAATAGAATTATGCTGAAAAAAGCAAATGTCATTTTCTGTGTTCACCACATATTTGTCTTTAATGTATTGAATTTTAGTGCAAATTCCTTCTTTAGAACTTTTGAAATATGATTATGTTACTGCACACTGAAGCAAATGTTTGTTAATTTCTTGTTGATAGCAAGTAATTCTAGTAAGCATTACAAGAATACATAGATCCTCTGTGCTGTTCTCATTAATTAATGCATAGAAAGAGTACATCTGTTTTTATCTTATCACAATTTTGAAACCACTGGTTCATGATTATGGCTTGCTTTGCCCTTTTTTACTGGTGATAAAGTACTCAGTGTCATTTCTCTTAAATAATTCATTCAAGGCACAAAATATAAATTAGTACAAAATATGAAAGTTTCACAAAGAGTCACTCTTTATATGAAAATGGTTTGCTTCAAGGGTGGAATAGTTAAGAATTTGATAGTAACATTAAATAAATAAATTACAAAATACAATAATTTTCTCTATAAAGTGAAATAAAAATTTGGTATTTTTCTGGTAAATTTGACATATATGGCAGAAATATTTGCAAATATCACTTCAAAATGCATACTCAACAATTGACTTTAGATGTATTGGAAAGTGTTCTTTTTATCTGACTTTACTCACTAGGTAAAATATTATTTTATAGAGAATTTTGCAAGAAATGTTTACAGAATATAAATACTTGTTGTACAGATAATTGATTTTTTTTTTTTTTAAATATATCTTTATTGACTTCAGAGATAGGAAATGAGAGGGAGAGAGAGAGACAGAAACCTCAATGATGAGAGAGTCATTGATCGAGCCCGCAACCCGGACATGTGCCCTGACCAGGAATCAAACCCCGATGGCCTGGATCCCAGGTCGACGCTCAACCGCTGAGCCATGCCCGGCTGGGCAATTGATTATTTTCTTGAGGAACATTCTGCAAGCCCTATGAAAGGAAAACCACACTGATATTTAATAAGTTAAATATTTATATTAAATATTTATAAAAGTAAATAGATATTAATTCATGTATAACTAAAAATATATAAATTAATTATTTAACATATATTAAATTTATACTTATTAAATTTCCAAAGCAAATAGATGATTAATAAATCTAAAAGCCATTTTTAATGCTTATTATGCTCAAATCTTTATAGTGTTTGCTTTAATTTACCAGCTCTTTCTATGTGAAATACTGGCCTCAATGACATTAGAACCCTTCTGCTTTATTGTCACTATTCATTTCACCCTCTTTGTGAAACAGTGTGCATTGTTCAATTCTTCCTTTTCTCTGACAGCTCTGCTAATTCCGTCTCCATTATCTTGGCTGCTCATTTTCTTCTTCCTTCTCTTACCTGTTTGCATCATAACTGTGCAAGCCTCCCCTCTTTCCTTCCATACAACCCATTCTTCCTTAGTAATCTCATTGCTCATATTACCAGTCCCAAATGTAACCACCAACTCATCCTTTTCCTAGAGTAGAGGACAGCAAACTTTTTCTGTTAAAGGGACAGGTAGTGGCTAATTTAGACTTTGTAAGCTTACTGTCTCTGTCACAACTACTCTGCCTTGCTGTTATAACAAAAAAGCAGGCATAAAAAACATTTGAACAAAGGAATATACCCATGTTCTAATAAAACACTGGAATTTGAATTTCATATAACTTTTACATGTGATGACATATGCTTTGGATGAATTTTTTCTCCCTCAAATTCACATGTTGAAGGCCTAACTCCTCAAAATGTGACTGTATTTGGAAATAGAATCTTTAAACTGTAATTAAATTAAATGAGGCTATTATGGTGGGCCCTAATTCATTATGTCCTTATAAGAAGAGGATATTTTGACAGATATAGAAGGAAGACCAATGGTGCAATAACACAGAGAGAAGATACCCATCAACCAGTCAAGGAAAGAAGCCTGTGAAGACACCAACCTGCCAACACAATGAGGACACCTCAGACCTCCAGGTGACAAAATAAATTTCTGTTGTTTAGGCCACCCAATTTGTGGTACTTTGTTATAGAAGCTCTTGGAAACAAAAAAACATATTCTTCTTTTAATTTTTTTTTTAACCATTTAAATAAGGCAAAACTATTCTTACTTCACAGGGTGTACAAAAATAGGTGATAAGTCAGACTGAGCCTACCAACCTAGCTTGCTGACCCCTGATCCAGAGGTCTTTTTCAAAGTTTATTTTATAAAACAAATTATTCCATATTTTTATTTCCTCAGATCCCTCAAACGCAACTTGGTCTAAGAAATTTTATCATAATTTCTACCTGCTTTTGTTCCCCACTTTGTTGAGTAGAACCACTGTCTACTTAGTCAATCAAACCTTAAACCCAGTATTTATCCTAGATTCCTCCCTATCCTTCATTTGCCATGTCTAATAAGGGACACAATCTTACTAATTTTACCTAATACTTCCTTGTCTATTTGACAGATGTCACTTCATCTATTTTAAAATGACAAATTTGTCCTGATCTTTAGCATTACTCTCCACATTGCTACAAGAGAGACTGTCTAAAATCTAAATCTAATTATATTGGTCTGTTATTGGGGAAATTGAGGTGTCATCTTCCCCACTAAGTTCTGAGGGTAGAATCCTTTATGATATCTCAAGGAAAAGAATTTTCTGAGACTTGCACTTGAGAATGAGTGATTTTTATTTGCATGGGTTTACATCCCTGGGTTTCTAAAGTGCCATTTCCCTTAATCCCATCCTGGAAGAAACATAGCTGGGGATTCAGTAGAGCTAAAAGCAAAGCCAGTGTCCAGAGTTTCCGTTTCATGTTGCAGCAGGTTCCAGTTCAGCATCAGATTAGTTACAGTTCATCAGTTCTTTGCTTGATATAGGAGAGCTTGTCACAAACAATAAGAGTCCCAAGAGCATAAGAGGAAACAAGAGCACAAGAGAGAGAACTCCTTTGTTTAGGGGATTAAATACCATAAATTTTATGCCCTTGCAGTGGCCATGCCCATTCTGGCAAATAACCTGTTTCCAGGTGTGACTGAGGGGTACGTATCTTCCCTGTGTCACTCCAACCTTACTGGGCATGTGTCTATCTCCCCTCTGTTTGACCCCTGGGGAGAATAAAGTTGTAGCTTTCTGGAGAAACTGCCCAAATGACATGCCCATAATATTTGGCTTTCCCTTTGCTCCTTTCCTATTATTAATAACTAGGTTGATTACAATGGTATCAGTTCCTGTACTTAAAACCTTTTAAAGTTTCTCTGATATCTAAAACCCAAGCTTCTGAACATGATATATTTTGTTCCCATGAACTCTCACTTTATCAAATTCACTCCTGGATGGACACCTCTTTCAACAACAGTTCAAATTAAATACTTGTCAATTCCAGGAAGAGACATGAGACTACCTACCTTCTTGCTTTTATTTTTCTGTTTTCTTTGCAATACTTACTTTCTTCCTCTTCTCTTGATATCACTTACTCCTTGATAATGGAAACTATTTTTCACCTGTAGTTCTTACATTAGGCTTAGCAAAAGGTGTGTATTTGTAAATACATTAATTAATAAACTGTGATATAAATAGCTGTGTGGTACCTTATAACATATATATACACACATACATATGGCACATACCCATATATGACACTAATGTGTGTATGTGTATTTATACAAATTTGTACAAAGTCTCTACTTTCTGGCCAAGCCAGCAGTGGTATAAGGGTTGTAACAACTTTTGGGTCTGGGTTGAAGGACAATTGGACTCCAAACAGTTTGAGTCCAGAACCTTAGCAGTTCAGGGTGTATCCAGAAGCATCAAGAAAGTGTTCCTGTACATTTGCCGCTCACTCCCTCCTCTGCAGCTTTGGTTAGGCCATCTTCCCATACCACACATGCACTGTTTTCTGTGTCCAATTACCCTAACCCTACATGTCCTTCAAGGCCCAAACACACACTTATACACACACCACCTGCATGCATAATTTTATATGTAATTTTAAAAATTTATCAACTTTAATTTACCAGACTGTAAGTTCCTTTGCATATAGAAAATGTGTTGTACTTTTTAATGCTTAGCACTGTACCTAGCTGCTCAATAAATCTTGTCTGAAATAAACAGAACCCAACTCATTTTTGCTACACTATATTTCTTGTATTTGTATTTCATGTAGTACTTTGCACAGTGTCTTGGTTATGATGGTAACTTAATAAATATTTGTTGAATCAAATTAAATTCTGCTTTCTTTGTATCTCAGAGAAACACCAATTACAATGATATAGGTAGATGGGGCTAAATAGATATTTAGAATAACTCAACACTTGATTTTATTGTTTTAGCATTCCACAGACCCAAATCCAGTAAATTAAGCATATTGGTGTTCATAGATACAGTTTGCTAATCTTTCTTCATGAAGTATTTAAATTTTAAAGCATTTAGGTAAAAGGAAACAAAGTAGAATTCATTCCTCCTTTTATAAATGTCATTACATTCTATTTTAAGAATAAAGTGAATAAGGACAAGGTCTGAGAATTCTAAAATAAAGCATTTCTACCAGTGAAGGGAAAGTATTAGACATCTTTTTCTTCTTCAATCAACCCAAATGTCTCACCACTTAAAACAGATTCTCTTCTGCTTGGGTAGCAATCCTGGTCTTAGCAGTTTTTGGAATAATGAACAACATTCTTCATAATGACAGAAGTTGAGCTTTAAAAAATAAAATAAATAATTAAAAAGGAGAAGGGAGAGCTCACTGACTGAAACGACACCAAACTTTTATTTTCAATGGCATCTGTACCTGCTAGAAGTGACACAATATCTGTCAGTCTAGGAACTGGAAATAACCAAACATAAATTGTAGTTGACCAAATTAAAGTCAGAAGAACTGTAATTAGTTCATGAAATAAATGAGGTGGAGAGTTTCCCAACTTAGCACTGAGATACAAAAACAACAGAAAACAAGATAAAAAGGTATAAACATTAGTAAAGCAAAAACAGACATTAAAAAAGAAAGATTCAATTAGCAAGGGAAGGGGGAAAAAGAGAAATCCAAGTGGGATTCTCTGGAAAGGAAAAGGACATGATGATGAGAGTTTAGATCATAATCTATAAATAGCCTTTTATTTTATAAATCCTTATACAGTGAGCCTCCCTTGTCCTTAATATGTACAGATTCATCGCACCTTTTTAGGCAATTTGCAATAGTAAGCACAAAAAAACTAGGTCTGGAAAATGACTTGGACTTCTGTCTTTCAAAAACCAAGAAAATCGATGTTGAAGGAATCTGGGAACATTGCATAAATTGTCAGGAGAACACAGGAAGAATAAGTCTTAGTAGATTATAAAATAATTTGAAGAAATACTACGTCCTACTTCTTCAAAATTACCAGTGTGAGGAACAAATTTAATTCGCATCCTATAATGAACCTTCCTCTAAATAACACAGGTGACCACTTTACCTGTCATCCTTCACAAACATGTAATGTCTTACATTTTGTTTGTCTCTTCTCATCCCTTTGTTCTAACTTTCAATTCTATAAGATGCTAGTAATTATGGAAAGGGGTTGAGGAGAGAAAAGTAGAGAGTGTGAAGGGGCAGATATTTTATAATTAATCATTTGACATGTTTTGTTATATTTTTAAGGACTCCTTTTCATAAGACTTCCAAAGCCTTAAATTGAAGAAGCAGTGTTTGAAATTCTATACCAAATATAATAGTTTTGCAGTTTTTTAAGCAGGGCAAATAATTGGCAAAAATAACGATCATGATAGTTGGCACTTAACCAGACTATTCTTTATCACTAGACACTATGTCTTTTACTTAAAAACAAACAAATATATTTTAAAAGAAGAATTTAAATAGGTCATAAGACCCCTGAAATAGGGACGTGATGTACACATCTTCATTCTTAGCTCTCTCTTTCCATCTGGCCAGGAGAACCAGCATGGCTGAGGAAAAAAGCAATCATATATGGTTTGATGATCACGGTCAATGTGAGGCAGGAACATTTGGCTAGGGACAAAAGGCCTCAAGCTCTACCCCTCCCCTTTTCTGTCTTTGCTGGAACATGGCAGATGTGACCTTCACTGACCATCTGTTCTCCCACTTCTCCCTCCCCAATTACCTGCAATTGAGGTCAACAAAAAGGGTCTCAACCATATTCTGCAGTCATACTGACCTAAAAGTGACCAACAGGGCCATTATAATACCTTTATAATAAATTTGCATTATCATTTAGGGACTCCCCCTCCATCCTGCCCCCAGAATTACTATGGGAGTTCTGGGAGGACCAAAAAAGAAATTGCTATCTGGAGAGGATGGACAAGGACAAGCAGCATGGCAGTCACCCCACCAGCACCAGAAGCCAAGGAGCACTCTATCCCCACTCTTTTCCCAAGTTTAATAAAAACCTTCCACCCAGACCCCATCCAGGCATCTTGTTCATGGAGGTTGCCCGCTCTTGCTTCTAGAGTGCATAATGTCACTTTAATAAATGTACTGTGCTTTGCTAAATCTTTCTGTCATGCTCTTGAATCCTTTCTTGGGCCATGACAAGAACCTGGACCCTGGTGTCAGGTTGAGGCCACTCTTGTCCTCCCTGGTGCCCACTGGGCATCAAATAAATTCCCCTTGTGTCAGACATGTATTAAGACATTTAAAAATCTATGCCATTTTTTAAAGAAAATAAATATGTAATACCTTCCTTTAGTCACTTATCTTGAAAAATCACTGTCTCCTGAACATTTGTTCTAGCCAAAAAGATTATATAAAGTTTTGTTTTCAGTATTATTATTACAAAAGAAATGTGCTGTATTTTAAGAATTTTAAAAATATATAATCTATATTCCCCACTGACATTTTATTTTACTGTAAATCTCTTTGTGTAGCATTAACCTTTTCAAAATGTTCATGGAAACAATGATTTAATATAATAATGTGTCCCGATAAGAAAAGCTACATTTCTCTAAAAAATATTCCATTTTTCAGAGTAAAAAATACATTAACTCTAAGAATAACTTTCTATTTCAATACCCCTGCTTTCATTGTCTAAACCTCTTTCACTAACCACAAAAATGTTGTAAATCTTTGGCAATTTTTGTCATATTTCATATGCCCTTTCCAGGGAATCTCAATGTGTACCATAATTTAAAATATTTTTTTTTGTATCAACAGCTCCAAAGTCTACTTCTACAGCCCAGAGCTCACTCTTCAGCTTTAATACCATAGGACATATCCACCCACTTATTCAACATGTTCTTAAAGAAGATAACCCAGGAAAGCTCATCCTAACAGATTTCATCTCAATTAAGATATCACAGTTGAAAAAGTTGTCTTTTTCAACGTTAAAGATGGCAGCAGACTGAGAGGGAGCTACACTGACACTCTCCTAGGAACAAATTAGAATTACAACTAAAATATAGAAAAACCATCCTGAATAATCAATTGCAACTAAAGATGAGCTGGAGAGCATGCTCATAACCAAGGGTGGAAAGTAGAGACCAAGTAAGACTGGGAGGAAGTGCAGAATTGCATGAGGGTTGGCTGGGCTCCCACAGACAGCAGCTGAAGGTCTGGAGGGATATCTCAGCTATGGTGGGTTCCCACTAAGGACTCTGGGGCCTAAACCCCAGGCTGGGTTTCCCAGCCAAAAACACCAGAACTGAGAAAGGTGCCCACATAACATCTGGCTATGAAAAACAGTCAGGTTACTGTCTGCCAAAGAGAGACAGCTGGAAATTCAAGCATCCTCTTAAAGAGCAAAGAAACAAAGTTTTGTACAAAGCCACTCACCTTGGGCACCAGAAGAAGGAGGGCAGAGTGGACTGAAACTCTGACAAGACTCTACATTTGTGGGTTCTGGAGATAAAGTTCAGAGAGCACTCATCTGTATTCCTGTGCCAAGTCATTCCCCCATACTGCAGAGGACATCATTCATAGGCAGACATTTACCCTCCAAGCAGATTTTGCCTGGGGGGAAGCAATTGCCCCACCCTTCTGGAAAACCTTACCCTACCCCTTAGAGTTTCTACAGCCTGAGGCTCATTAAGAGACTGATAACAATCAGCTGTCCCACACTGAGGAGTTTCTATAGCCTGAAGCACATTAAGAGAATCAGATTAATCAGCATGAAGGCAGAGGAAGACTTCAGAGTGCTTTGAGTGTTTGCCTGATATGCTTCTGGAACCTGGCCTTAGAAAAGCAGACTTTGGTGTGCATCCTGATCCTATCCAAACCCACCCAGACTCATCAGAAGGGACCTAAAGCCATGGGTTGTTGATAGCTATAAACAGGGTACTCAAGACCAGTCACAAAGAGTGTCTAACATTGGCCTTCACCAGAGACCCTCCAAAAAGACTGAGATTCCTAGAATATCTACCTAATAGATAGGTATTCAAACAAACCCAAACAGGCAGCCAAAAATGGGATACAAAAAAACAAAACCCAAAGGAAAGAACGAGAGAATTCTCCAGAAAAAGAGCTAAATGAAATGAAGGTAAACAATCTATCAGATATAGAGTTCAGAATAGTGATTGTGAGGATGCTCAACAGCATGAAAAAAGATATGAAAACTATGAAAAGTGACCAGTCAGGAATGAAAAATAACATAGAAATAAACACATTAGTGGGAATAAAAAGCAGATTAGAGGAAGCTGAGGATCAGATCAGTGAATTAGAATAAATGGTAGAAAAAATCACTCAATCAGAGATCCAAAAAATAAAAAATTAAAAAACAGGAAGGTAATCTAAGGGAGCTGTGGGGCAACATGAAACATAAAAAATATTTGCATTATAGGAATGCCAGAAGAGGTCAAAAGTAAGCAAGGGTTAGAGAACCTGTTTGAAGAAATAATGGCAGAAAACTTCCCCAACCTGGTGAAAGAAAAAGTCACACAAGTTCTGGAGGCATAGAGTTCCAAGCAAGAAAAATTCCAAAAGGCTCACACCCAGGCACATCGTAATTAAACTGCTAAAAATTCAACACAAAGAAATAATATTAAAGGCAGCAAAAGAAAAGCAATCTGTTGCCTAAAAAGGAGCTTCCATATGGCTGTCAGCTGACTTTGCATCAGAAACTCTACAGGCCAGAAGGGGGTGGCATGAAGTAGTCAAGGTAATGCAAAGCAAGGATCTGAAAACAAGATTACTCTTCTTGTCAAGGAAATCATTCAAAATAGCTGGTGAAATAGCAAGATTCACAGACAAAAAAGGTCTAAAGGTGTTTACCACCACCAAACCAGCATTGCAGGAAATGTTAAAGGATCTGTTATAATACAAAGTAGAAATAGAGAGAGAAACATAAGTATAAAGAGCTAAAATATCAATAGATAAGTACTTATCAATAATAACCTTAAATGTAAATGGATTAAATGCTCCAATAAAAAGACAGAAGTTGGCTGAGTGGATAAGAAAACATGACCCAAATATATGCTGTCTGAAACTCACCTCAGAACAGAAGACTCACATAGGATAAGAGTGAAGAGATGGAAAAAAATTTCCATGCAACTGGAAATAAAAAATAAGCTGGGGAAGCATAATCATATCTCACAAATTAGACTTCAAAATGAAGACCATAACAAGAGACAAGAAAGGTCACTACATACTACTAAAGGGATAGATCCAACGAGAAGATAAAACTTTGATAAACATAGGCACCCAATAAAGGAGCACCTACATTTATAAAAAACTTTCTAAAGGGAGAGAATGACAGCAATACAGTAATAGTAGAGGACTTTAACACCCTACTGACTTCACTGCATAGGTCTTCCAGACAAAAAAATCAACAAGGAAACAGTGACCCTAAATGACACTAGATCAGATGGATTTAACTGACATTTACAGGACATTCCACCCCAAAGCTGCAGAATATATATTCTTTTCAAGTGCACTTGGGGACATTCTCAAAGATAGGCCACATGTTAGGACACAAAACAAGCTTCTACAAGTTCAAGCAGATTGAAATCATATCAAGCATCTTCTTGAACCACAATGGCATGAAATTAGAAATCAACTACAGTAAACACACTAAAAAACATTCAAACACATGGAAGCTAAATAGCATGTTATTAAACAATGAATGATTAACAAGATCAAGGAAAAAATAAAAAATTTCCTGGAAATAAATGAAAATGAATTCACAACAACCCCAAATCTATGAGAAACAATGAAAGCAGTCCTGAAAGGGAAGTTCATAGCACTACAAGCCTACCTCATAAAACAAGAAAAACTTCTAATAAAATCTCTAACCCTACAACTTAAAGATTTAGTAAAAGAACAACAAGAAAACCCCAGAGTAAGTAAAAAGAAGGAAATAAAGATCAGATTGGAAATAAATGACATATAGGCTAAAAAAAACCCACAAAAGATCAATGAAACTAAGAGCTGGTTCCTTGAAAAGATAAATAAGATCGATGAACCTTTAGCGAGACTCATCAAGAAACAAAGAGAAGACTCAAATAAGCAAAATCAGAAATGAAAGAGGTGAAGTAGTAACTGACCCAACAGAAATATAAAGGATTGTAAGAAAATACTATGAACAACTATACACTACCAAGCTGGGCAACCAGGATGAAATGGACAAATTCCTAGAAAAAGACAACCTTCCAAAACTCAATCAAGAAGAGTCAGAAAACCTGAATAGGTTGATAACTACTGATGAAGTTGAGGCAATAATCAAAAAATTTCCTGCACACAAAAGCCCTGGTCTGGATGGCTTCACAGGGGAGTTTTACCAAACATTCAAAGAAGAACTAACACCTATCCTCAAACTATTTAAAAAATTTCAAGAGGAAGCTTTTCCAAACTCTTTTTACAAGGTCAGCATTAGCCTAACTCCAAAATCAGATAAAGACACTACAAAGAAACAAAGGAGAAAATAAACAAATAGTACTACATCAAACTAAAAAGCTTCTGCACAGCAAGAGAAACCACGAACAAAACGAAAATGGAGCCCACTGTATGGGAGAACATATTTGCCAATGATACATCTGATAAAGGGTTATTATCTAAAATATATAAGGGACCCATACAAGTTAACAAAAGGAAGACAAACAATTCAATTAAAAAATGGGCAATGGACCTGAATAGACACTTTTCCCAAGAGGACATACAAATGGCCAAGAGACATATGAAAAAATGCTCAAAGTCACTAATCATCAGAGAGATGCAAATTAAAACCACAATTTAATATCACCTCACACCTGTCAGAATCGCTACCATCAATAAATCAATGAACTACAAGTGCTGGCAAGGGTGTGGAGATGAGGGAACCCCAGTACACTGCTGGTGGGAATGCAGACTGGTGCAGCCACTATGGAAAGCAGTATGGAGTTTCTTCAAAAGGTTAAAAATTGATCTGCCATTTGACCCAGTGATCCCACTGCTAGTAATATATCCTAATGAAACCGAAACACCAATCAGAAAGAACTTATGCACCCCTATGTTCAAAGCAGCGAAATTTACAGTAGCTAAGATCTAGAAACAGCCCAAGTACCCATTGGTAGATGAGTGCATTAAAAAGCTGTGGTATATTTATACCTTGGAATACTATGCAGCTGTAAAAAAGAAGGATCTCTTATCCTTTGGGAGAGCATGGATGGAACTGGAGAGTATTATGTTAAGCTAAATAAGTCAGTCAGAGAAAGACAAGTACCACACAATCTCACTCATATGTAAGATATAATAAAATGAACAAAATAGATCCAGAGACATAGAAGCATGGAACAGACTGAGAAATCTCAGAGAGAAGGCGGAGGTGGGGAGAGATTAACCAAAGAATTTATATGCTTATATGCATAACCCATGAACATAGACATTTGTATGGGGAAGGCCTAGAGGTGGGGTGGATGTGGAGTGGAGGGGATCAATGAGGGAAAAAAGGGCATCTATAATACTTTCAACAATAAAGATAAATTTTAAAAAATTAAAAGACTAAGAAAAAAATAAAGTCTATTTCAATTTAAAAAGAAAAAAAATGATATCACAGTTCACCTGGGTGACATTTTTAATACTTTTCATTCTTTCACAATTTTCCTTAATCCCCGCCTGATATAGTGGTATCCAGTAATTCATTAAACCCTATTAATTTTTCCTCATAAATTTCTTGAAGTCCTATCATTGCCATTATCTCTTGCCTAGACTATTGTAAGCACATCTTAAATAATCTCTGTGGTTCCAATGTAATCTGTATATCCTTCCATAGTTTTCATTCTAAATAAAGTTATAATCATCTAATTTATTTCAATTAAATTTTCTGATATATCATTTTAACTTCCTTTTAGATCTGGCCTCTGCCTAGCTATTCTAGCCTCATTTCTTAGCACTTGTTGCTTCACTTAACTATGTTGGTTCACCAACATATTGTGGGTATTGTATATATAAACCACAATATGTTTTAGTAGTCTTCTATTGATAAATATTTCTAATTTTTACTATATTAAACAATACTGCAAAGACCATCCTTGTGCAGATAGCTTTACATATTTTCACACAATGTAATTAACTCCTTAAGATAAATTCTGTGCCCCAAGGGCACAAGGTGAATGCAAAGAGAGTCAGATTATATTTGTAGATTATGGACCAAAAAGGGAAACTGTAGGAAATCTAACTGAAAATAACCTCATAGGGTGGTCTGATCACAAGTTTCTATCTAGGCACATCAAGGTGGGTAGTCATGCCCCAGGCATATAACTTCCTTAGTAAAAGGTTTATCTTGGCTTTAAGCAAGCCCCATTGTTTCTGTTCTACTAGGTTAACACACCTTTGAAATAAGAGGGCATATAATCTTGTTAACAATTCTTTAATTCACTTCCCCACCTTGCTTTCTTCCACCTATGTGTAACCTTCCTTAAGTTCTCTCCTTAATTCCAAAATACACAAAAGAAACTGCAAAACTGTGATTCTCTGGAGCATTTAAGATCTTTCTTTGCAGCACTGTCATCAGTTTGTCTCAAATAAACTCATAAAAATTCTCTACAGGTTTTCACATTCTTATGTCAACAACATACAGGTGGCTGCATTCAAGGAAGGGAATCCTAAGATTATTAAACCTGGGCTTTTTTTTTTTTTTTTTTTTTTTTTTACTTTTTAAAATTTATTTTAGAGAGAGGAAGGGAGAGAGAAAGAGAAACATCTATGACAGAGGGAAACATTGATAGGTTGCCTCTCACATGCCCTCACTGGGGATCGAACCCACAACTTGGGTATGTACCCTGAAGGGGAATAGAACTTGCCACCTCTTGGTGTACAGGATGATGCTCCAACCAACTGAACCACACTGGCCAGGGCAAACCTGGATCTTTTAAAATGGATGAGAAGTATGCCTGCTCTTTGCCCTGGAGGAAGATACTACCTTTATCATACTGGAGAGCAAGCATGTTTGCCCTTTGCTCTGAAGAGTGACACTGTCCTCTAAAACTGTAAGCAAGCTTGTTCTTTGCTCTGGATGGAAACATTATCTCTGTTCTTCAAAGCTGTTCACTAAAAACAATCCTTAAAAAACAGGTCTATATATAGTCAATGCCTCACTTTTGAAGACAAGCAGAAATGCGAGTAACCTGTGGATAATTGTCTCCCAGAGACATCCTTTTCTTGTTTCTAAACCATCTAGGCTTCTGGCAGATTTTCCCATGAATACATGATTCCATCAGCCACTCTGATTAATCTGACCACCTCCACAAAATCCACGTCCATCTATAACTTCAGCTTTTTCCCAATTATCTCCTATTCATACTAAAGAGTAATTATGGAAAAAGCAGAATATGGGCACTTTTATAAAATTTATCAAAATCCTTATATCTCCCACTTTGATACATGTTGGTCATTATCCTCTCTAAGCAGTGTCCTCAACTGGTTATGATCCTTATGTTCAAGATCATGTAAATCCAACAAGATAAGCCCAGTGGCTGACCTGCAAAGTGGGTTATATTATAACTGCGCACTGTGGACCAAAAAGGGGCACTGTAGTGAATCTAACTGAAAGTAAATTCACAGAATGGTCTGATCATAAATTCTAACTGGGCAGGTCATGGTGGGAAGACATTCTGCAGGCATATAACTTCTTTAGTAACAAGTTTATCTTTGACTAAAAGATTTATCTCTTTCAGTTAGAGTTTGTTAGGTCTCATTTTGGTTGGCTGGCACTCAGAGAGTAAACCAACCAGGCCACCTTGAGATTTGCTTTTAGGGACAGGAAAAATTCAATCATGCCTAACCTAGAAATAGCTTAGAATCCCAAAATTTCAAAATAGGTCTATATTTTTTCTCCCTTTGTCCTGATCATTATGATGACTATCCAGGAAGTGGCCAAGTGAAGATGATCCACTTGAACGCCACATTCAAGCTGTCTTTCTAAATTGTGTGGACCAGGTGAGTTGAGGGAGTTAGAGTCAGACAGCTTTTCAAGCCAATGTTTTATTAGACTATTCCAAATATCAGCAATACCGGATGACTATGAATGGTAGAGTATATGGAAGATCATAAAAAACCTTAACTATCAACCCCTTGTTCATGGGTATTTATCAAACTAAAAAATGACTGTAGCCCAGCCAGGCGTGGCTCAGCAGTTGAGCGTTGACCTAGGATCCAGGCGATCGGGGTTCGGTTCCCGGTCAGGGCACATGCCCGGGTTGCGGGCTCGATCAATGACTCTCTCATCATTGATGTTTCTGTCTCTCTCCCTCTCCTTTCCTCTCTCTGAAATCAATAAAGATATATTAAAAAAAAAAAAAAAAGACTGTAAAGCTGAAAACTTGACATCTGTCAGTATCCAGATTTGGTGGCTTGAACTGAAAAGGTAACACTATAATTTGAAAAAGTGTCAATGATGGTGAGGTATTGTTCTGGCCACCATGGCCAGAAGAATATACCTAAGGAACTAACAGTAAAGGTAGAACAAGGTCCCTACTGTACAGAACAAGGCCCAACAAGCTAGCCCAATAACTACCACCATCCCTGAGTTCCCATAGAAAGAACAAACCAGTCACACTCCAGCCAAGCATAACCCCATTACTCATTGTAAGACATTGTGTTTAAATCATTCCTTTTTTGTTACTAAAGGTCCCCCCTTGTTTCCTATACCAAAAGCTTACAGCCTGACAAATTATTGGAAACCCCTTTACTGCAGTGCCTTTGTGGTTACTGAGCATAAAGTGAGAGAAGAACTGAGGGTCAGGGCTGCAGTTCGGCTCTTACATGGGTGAGATGCAGCAACTGTAGCCACTGGCCAGCTAATAAAGGCTCCAAAAATTCAAACACAAACTCTGGTGGTCATCTGTTAAGGGTCACCCCAGAACAGTATCATTAATAACTCTGAGATGAGGTCAAAAGCCAGATGTAGCCAATCTATCAGGAAGATGCTTTCAATTTATCAGACTATAGTTTTTCAAGTGGAAGACCAAACATCTAGGCCATTGGCAATAGTCCAAGAGTCATTAAAACTATAACTAGGTTCATCAAGGGCAGTAATGGATATGGCTATGAGAACTGCCTTGAGCCCTGTTGACTGAGAGGAGCACAGTGATTTGACTGTGGTCAACATGACCACATTTTTTGGTTGGGTATAGCTGGCACTAAGGTTGAAGAGCCAGAGTAGTCCAGTGAACACTACTGGGTTTCTGCTCAGCTGAATTATCCATGAACAGATATTTAGGGGAGCTTCTATTTATTCAGCAGCTTTGTTTTAGGCTGCAGAGATGACACAGAGAGAGAGTTAGAAAGTATTTTATGTGTCCCATTGGCAATTCCCTAGAAATGGTTTTTCCTAATCAGAAAACTCCCCCTCGACTTTTATAAACATTCACAGTCCAAGCATGTGAAACCTCAATATCAATTATACATTAACCAAGTGAAGCCTTCACAAGCATACATTGAATTAACCCAAAGGATCCCAGCTACAAGGTCACTTTAACTTCTTTTCTCCACTACAAAATTTGCCCAAACCCCATTAGTTAAATTTTGATGTCCCTTTATGCCCGTTGACTTTCTGCCTGTACTCAACAAAGCTGTGAAAATTTGAATTCTTAACCTCTCCTTAGTTCCACAGATTATTAGTATGTGTATGTATGGACTTCAGTCCCCCTTAGGGACATGGAAACTTTAGCCTTTCTCCTTGATGATACTTCTTTTTAAAGCATCTGAGATCGGGTTAGAAAGAGAGGGAGGGAACAAGATATGTGGAGAGTGAGAGCAGAGTTGTGCTATTAAGTAAGGCACATCAATTTTAGGTCTCTAGTGATATGGTGGCTGTTCATGCCTCAACCAATGATATTTGTCCACCAAAGACTTATAGTAGCAAGGTCATCATCATGTATATGAATATTTCAGTTATGGGGACTCTCTGATTCAGCAGCCATAGACACACTGTTCTGATTCTGTGGCCCTTTGGTTTGTATCCTTTGATTGATCTGGGCTTGGCTTGCACAGAAGTCATCTTTTTATCATCTTATTTTAAAGGAATCTACCTTAATCTACAGCATTTGCATCCAATGGTCAAAATAGTGTGCCTTAAATTCATGTAGTTTCTATATAAAGCCTAGAGGACTTTTCCATGGTGTGAGGACTGAATGAAATAACTTACATACAATTATTTGAGTCGGTGGACTCCATTAGTATTGTTAACCCAATCAGGGCATTAAGAGTCCAAAGTCTAGTCAATGCCTCACTTATGGTTTATCAAGAGAATTTGTCTGTCTCAGGGAAATTTCATTGAGAGAGACTAATCTTCCTTATGGTAGTCATGACCTACTGCATAAAGTTAAAAAAAACCTTTGTGACTTTATGCTGTCATCTCTGAATGGATCTAAATTAGTCATGCTAGCCTATAGGAGAGACTGAGACATGAGACTGCCTAGTTGTTGCCATTTCTTCTTAACAAGCAATAAATACCCTGCCACTCCTCTCTCAAGTAAATCAACCAATGTACTAAAATTTGCCAGGATCCTGAACATACTATTAATGAATTTTCATTCTGTCAGCCCAGTGTAGTGCACATTCTTTAGTTATTATCTGAAATGGGTTAGAAACCTCTGTCTACTCAGGATGACACATAGTATTAGTTGTTAGTTGTCACAAGGGGGCAACCTGGGATTGACTGCCATATTGTCAAGGAATCCTACCCTTCTACCACAGGAGAAGAGTTAGTAACAATCAGGGCACCATTCATCTCTCCCTCTGTGAACCTGCTTCCTGAAACTTGGCCTACAAACAACTCCCTAATGCTTCCTCATTAATAGGCAATGAAACAAAGCCTCATTTACTTCCAGGCTGACCATACAATGTGGTCAATATATTTACTACTGATTCCTATGGAATTCCTTCAAATATTACTTGTCTTGTGAGGCTCTAATTTTTCTTTTAGAAAGCATGTTTTTATCAGTATTCCATATTCACCACTAATCTGTCAAGAACTGTGAAGGATATGAGATTTTACTTAGGAGCTAACAAGTTAACCTACCAGTTTATGGATGCTTGAAGAAGGTATGAGACTTCTTTGCGAAAGAATTTCATTACTCATGCACAGCAACCGGCATGTATATCTGCATATATTGTGCCAAATATATGACTCCAAGTTCTCACAGGGAAAACCTAAGAGGACCAGAGTATAACTGCAGCGATTTGTGTCCCAGGAGAGGAATTCTGAAGTTGAAAACCCAAATATTTCATAATGGGCAATAAGAATGCCTGACTATACCTTGGGGGGAGACAGTACTTTTATTATACTGGACAGTAAGCAAATCTGCCTCTTCCTCTGGAAGGGGACATCATCTCTATCTTCCAAGGCTGTTTTCTATACAAACATCCTTAAAGAGAGCATGCAGCAAAAAGCTCTGCTCCCAAGATGTGCAGAAGCATGAACAACCCATGGAAAGTTTCTCTTATCACCTCTCTACACATTCCACCCAGAAACCGGGTGCCTGATTCTAGGATTCAGAATGTTTAGATACATGTCATCAAACCACAGTTAACAGAGTACTTAGATCATAAACACTTCCTTTCAGAATTCCTGTTGTATTGGGGAGCATATGCCAGTTGAAAAATCAAGGCATTCAGAGCAAAAATTATGTTTTACAATATAAATCCCTTATTCACTTATCTAGTTTTCCTACTTCTTTTCACTTGTCTGACCCTTGTGAACTCGGGGGGGGGGGGGGGGGGGGCTCCTGGTGGCTAACTGGGCTCAAAAAAACAAACAAAACAAGACAACAACAAACAGCTTAGCGGCCATTTCTCCACAGGGGCTTCTCAAGCAACCAGCAGTTCTCTCAGAAGCCTCTGCGCTGGACTGCCTGGGCTGTTAGATTGCCTGCCAGCACTGTTTTTCTTTCATCTGAGCCAGCTCTTATGAAGGAGTTCCTGGAGCCCCATTTCAACCAACAGGACTGAGGCTTTCCACATCCACTCTGAGCTGCACAGCTCTGACCAATCAGAAGGGCTCTATTCTGACCAACCAGGGACCAGGGGCAGGGACTTCTATCTATATAAGCCAGCTCCCCTCTGGCTCAGAAAACAGTACCCTTTCCATGGAGACTGAAGACTACATTTCCCAGTGTTTGGCTGGAGCTGAAACACGGAAGCCATCTCCCTCCAGAGCAGACCAGATGTTCGGGGATCACCACCAACAGTATCTGACCCCGGGTAGAGCTGCCCAGCTGGAGAGGCGCTTGGCCCCAATGCCGCATCCTTGCCTGCATGTTGTGCTGTTTTCACAGTAGCTGCCCCTAGCACTATTCAGATGTTCCAAGGCAGTGCTTATTTCATGGTCATGTTGTATGACCATCAAGCTGTTTGCACTAAAGTTTCTTTCTTCGCACAACCAAATTGGGGATTCCTTTTGACATCTGAACTGGTGCCAATAACTATTGATTAATACCCTTTCCATGGAAAGTGTTTTTTCCTTGATAGATTACATTCCGAAAAGTTATGTATTATTTAAATAAATGCTATACATTTTATTTTATTAAATATCATACTACTCAGGATGTTTAGAACATGACTGGGAAAAATCGACTTTATTATGGACAGCAATCTAAAAATCTAGAAAAATATAGGCTGAATTCAAATTAAATACAGATGGAGCCCTAACCAGTTTGGGTCCATGGTTAGAGTGTTAGCCCTGGGAACTGAAGCATCGCAGGTTCGATTCCAGTGAAAGACACCTACCTCAGTTGCAGGCTCAATCCCTGGCCAGGTGTGTGGGGGTGGGGAAGGCAATCAATCCATGTGTCTCTCTCACATTGGTATTTCTCTCTCTGTCTCTCACCCTCCCTTCCCCTCACTCTAAAAAATCAATGGAAAAAATATCCTCAGGTGATGATTAACCAAAAAAAAAAAAGACTGAGATGATATTGTTATGAGCAAATGAAAATTTAAACTCTGTACAAGATTTAATATTTGCTATTTCTTCTCAAGTATGAGAATTGCAAGATAGAATGAAGTTGAGAAGTAAGGAAACTTCCTCACATGTCATTTAGTTGATTATGTTTTTACAGAGGAGGTAGGATTTCAACTCTCAGATATGCTGTTTTGGTTCCTTACCTTAATAGCTTTAGTCAGGTTGTATATTACATAAGGTGTTTATACAAAAAGATGGTGGAAAACCAGGATTTTGGTATAAGATCAATGTTAGGATATCTAGAGTAGAATATGCTAATAGTTTGAATTAATTCCAGTTGGATGCACTTAAACTAGGTTGAGCTCAGTCGTCGCAGAACATAAGTCTGGAATATATGCACATATTAGGTAATGCATAATCACAAAAATATTCTTTATAAAATAAAGAAATGAGGGCAAATCCCCCCTCATCATCTTAAAAGTATATTGTAATGTAATGCAAAGAATTTTTAAAAATCCTAACTCCTTAGTATCAACCACTTGTCTTTTGTTAAACTATTCATGAGTAGGTTGTTAATTTACAGAGTAAAAAGGCTCTAGAGTAATCTTTGTTACAATTTTCTTTTTAATGAAGTGTTACCACTTCTGAGATGCATATATAACTTTAGAAATACTTAAGTAACATTTTTTTAACAATGAGAAATCTCAGCATTTACTGATAGTAAGACTGAAATAATTACATTTTACACTATAAAAGCTGCTTTCATTTTCATAATATAACTGATATGAAAGATGAGGCCTATGACATGTCCTTTAAAGATACAAGGACAGTAATTCATGCAATTTGCTTCTAATTTTAATTGTTCTAGTGAACAATAATTTTCCAACTCCTTGTCAGGGAAGGGAAAAATGGTTAATTAATTTCTTATGTGCAAATTGATCCCCAAACCAAGATTTTCCTGCCTTTATCTAGACAACACTGGATCATCACAGTTTATCTGAATTCCAGGAATAAAACTATTCAATTTTCAGGGAGTTTTCTGGCAAGAGAGCACTAGTCAAGGCAAGCTGGGAAATACTATCACCTTGTTTGTTATGTTTTCTCACTTGGCTTTCTGCAAAGCTCTAATAACAAGAAAAAGTGGTATTGACCAGTTAATAATTAATAGCACTCTGCAAAAGAAGCACTTCTGTAATAGGGCTTTGTCAGTAAGATCTGGTATAAGAGAGGTTGCAGGTTCTGTAAGCATGAATGGCATTTGCATATGTCAGAAAAGACTGCATGCTAATGGCACAAACATTTCACATCTGCTTGTTTATCCCCATGCTAACACCCCAAAATATAGAAGTCCTGTGTTAATTGCTCAGTTACATATAGACTGTTGATGTGTTCTCCACAGAGCTTTTCATAAGTGCACTGTTACAAATAAACTGTTAATGACTTTACTTATTTTAGCCACCCTTTTAAGGAAACATATAACATACACAGACTAATAAGTCCTCTATTTAGCAGTGCTTCTTGTGACTAGGTTTGCATAGAGGAGTATCAATTAAGTAGCACTTATCTGCAAAGTGGAAAAAAGAGGGAAGATACACATAAGCAATGAGCATGATGCTAAAATCTCTAACAGCTAAAATTGAACTGAAGAAAGGGCACCTACTAGTGAAATTTTTTTTCATCCTTTCTTACATCTAAAACCCACAGAGCCCCTATGGAAACCAGAACAAGTACAGACATTTAAGTTCTTAAGTGATTTTTTAAATATTTGATTTATAAAGTGACCCTTTTTGAGAAAGCAAAGAAACAAGGAAAAACAAAATTGACCCTAAATACCATTAACAAGACAGTTTAGCCCAGCCTTCTTGGCTCAGTGGTTGAGTGTCCACCTATGGACAAGGAGGTCACGGTTCAATTCCTGGTCAGGACACATACCCAGGTTGCAGATTTGATCCCCAGTGGGGAGAATGCAGGAGGCAGCCCATCAATCATCATTGATGATGATTGATCATCTCTCTCATCATTCATGTTTATATCTCTCTTGCCCTCTCCCTTCCTCTCTCTGTGATCAATTATATATATATAAACATATATATTATATATTACATATATATCAATTATATATAATAGATATCTATATAAACAAGACAGTTTACCAAAAACAGATTGGCCCTATAAATGTCTATTTTATGAAAACATATCAAATTTTCTATATGTCTTAGTAAAAGAGAACAGTCTCAATTTATCCCTCTATCCTTGTCAAGCAATGGCCCATATCAGTAACTCATACTTCTCTAGAAAACTCAACATTACCTGGCTATAAAGGAAAAAAAACAGGTGGGGTTCTGAGGACATGCAAGTTGTCCACATTGGTAGGATTGATAACACACTTTAAAAGATCTATTTTTGTGTACTAATATTGGCTTATAACAGCCAAATAGGTTCTTTCAGCTTAGTCTTCCTTCAGAAGATATTCAAACAAGCAGAGACCATGGCATCTATGCCTGACAAAGGACTGGTGTCACTTGGCTCTGGTCCTTATCAATCATAACAATTTTTACCTGTCTCTTCCTTCAACAACAATGGACTTGGAAGAACTAGAGCAGGGAGACAAATGTTGTAATGTTCTCCAGAAGATCTAGAGCCCAATAATTTCTTCCATAGCTTTTACTCGCCCTCAGGGCTAAATGACTACAATAAATCAAAAGTTTGTTTTATTTTTACCTATAGTGATCCTAAATGAAGACGTGTTTTGATAAATATATATGGAGAAAGACAATTAGAAATGTGAACTGGCCCTCGCCAGTTTTGCTCAATGGTTAGAGTGTTGGCCTGCGGACTGAAGGGTCTCCAGTTCCATTCCAGACAAGGGAACGTACCTCATTTGCAGTCTCCATCTCAGGCATTCATGAGGCAACAAATTGATATGTCTCTCTCACATCGATGTTTCTCTCTCTCTCAAAAGCAATGGAAAAATATCCTTGGGCAAGAATTAAAAAAAAAAAAAAAATGTGAATTGTACTGGCTACAATACAGTTAGACTGCTGTGACAAGGAGACCCACTAAAACAAAAGTTTAAATAACAGGGAAATATATTTTGCTGCTGTATTTTAATTCTAAGTGAAGTTCTGGGCTACTATGTTGCTCTTCCCCATGTATTAAGTCAGGGACTGTGAGGGCTGTGGAGGTGCACCACCCAGATTTTCTTAAATACAACAAACAAATAAACAAAATCCTGCTATGAGACTAGCTGCTGTACCTTCAGATTTTCCAAGACATTTGTGTTGAAGCCATACTAGTCCCCAGGCTATTCCCAGGAAATTATTAAGTATGCCAGGGGTGACTGAGCCCGGCAATTTCTGCCAAATGCAAGATCCTCTCATGGGAAATTTTGTCAAGGAGTCCATAACAGCTTGCCTGAGACTTCTCAGAGATGTTTTGCAGTCTGAATCTTACCCTATTCCATCCTCCTGCCCTCCTGCTCTTTTTTTACAGGTGTCAGAACTGCATTGCAGCCCCAAAGCTCTCCCTATCGCTTCTTGTCCCTCTTCCTTTTTTCACAAATGTACTCAGTATTTGCTGTAGGTTCAGGCTCACTTAAGTGTATTATTTTCTTACAACTGAGCAGTCTTTGAACAGCTGCAGGTACGATTTCCTTATATGAAACCGTTTTGGGGCCAAATGTATTTCGGAATTCAGAATATGGTGCATCTACTTTATGTTATGTACTAATCTCATTTAGGATATTCCACAGTGACTACGCAGTGAAACCCAAATACACAAAGTGAGATAAGTAGAGGCAATACTTGACCTCACATAAATATATGTCACTTTTTTGTCAACAAATAAGTCTAGATGACTTGGGAATTGCCTCTAAATAATTTACAAAAAAAAAAAAAGGCTTTGAGATTTTAGAATTATATGGTTTTCAGAATTGTGAATTTATCAACCTTTTGTACTATTGTTAATTGCTTTGCTCTGGTTCATAATTCCCCCCTCCTTACATTATTGCTCTATTAGATCCTAATCCAATGGTTCTCAAGCTTAAACATCAGTAAGAATCCCCTGAGGCAGTTTTCAACTCCCAAAATTTTATTCAGTCTAGTGGAAGCTCTTAGGAATCTGCATATTTAACAAGCTGGGCAACCCTTACCCCCACCTGTGAGTCTGATGCAGGAAGTCTTGGGATTTACACTTTGAATATACTTTGAGTTCTAGACTTTGAGCTCACTTTTTTCTATGGTAAACTACAAATATCCTTAATTCCAGGTTTAACTGAATTTTGATGTAGAATAAGCTAACCAGCTTATTCTCTTGTTCTTACTCTCTGATGCTGGCCACCTTTGAAATTAGGTCATACACCCATCCACTTTTCAGTGTGATATTAACTTCACCAATAACTCTGCAGAGATGTTTATCTTGGAATGACAGAAGTTAGCCTTTTGACCTGAACAGTTTCCATTTATCGTTGAGTATCTGTCTCACCAAAATATGAGCTCTGAGCTTATAGAGTTGTACAAGGAGTCCCACTATAATTGGGATTAGAGGTAGAAAAACTATAGGTAATAACTAATGGATAAATGAATCCACAACAGGGATAAAACAAATTTGTAAGTGCACTACTCTCAACTCAGCACTACTTATAGTTTGGTTCTTTTGCAGGACCAATTTTCTTTTGAATGAGTTAAAAAATTATATTTCTAAAGGGTTTTTTCTTCTTTCCGAAGATATTTATAATTTCTATTTTAAGTTGAGTGCTTTCTGAAATGAGATTAATCGGAGACTGGAAGGGGAACTGTTAAGAGAGGAGGTTGAAGAAAGTCAATGTCTGTAAAAGGGCCCCCCTTGACTAGAAATTTAAAGTCCTCTGCTAAAAACAGCTTGAGTGCTCATTAATATTACTATTAAGAATGAGAACAAAAGAAAAAGTAAGCCCCAAAGCATCCTCTGGATTACATAGATATTATTTCTACAAGGTCATGGTTATCAAACTGGGGGTTATGGCATTTTGTCAGAATTTGACTGGACTTAAAGGTTAAAAGTAGTATACATCCCTGAAGAAACAATTTTAAGAAAACATTAGAAAAAAACAATTTTTATGTAAAGCAAACAGGCATTATGATATCAAATACAAAGTCTGTGTGTTTTAATTAGTAAAATATATGCCTCTAAAGAAATATAAATAAAAAATGTCTTTTAGACTAAGACTTCATATCCTACAGAGATCTGTCCTCTTTTTCAGTGATTCAGGGTAAGTTGGTGGAAAAGTTTAGACAACACAACAGTTGTGGCATGTGTGGTTAGGTATTTTCTGTAAAGCATGTAAATGTGTCTGCTTTGTTATTCTAGTGCCTGACCTTAAATTCTCCACCTCAACTTGAAATATATGGCATTGAAAACTGTATGAAAATTGTGTGTTTTAGTTGTGCTACCAAAGATATGCCAAAGGATGTTAAAATTAAACTATTTCTGACTCTGTTATGGCTAAAGCTCCAAGAAAATATTTCTGAACTATTTTTAAAATTGATTTTAGAGACAGGACTGGAGAGAGACAGAGAGAGCGTGAGAGAGAGAAACATCAATGTGAGAGAGAACCATCAATCAGTTGCCTCCCACATGTGCCCTGACTGGGAATCGAACCACCAACTTGGGTATGCCTTGACTTGGAATTGAACCTACCACCTTTTGGTGTGTGGGGCGATGCTCTTATCGACTGAACTACACAACCATGGCAATGTAGGAAAAGGCCAGCAAACAACAAACAAACTCTGAAGGAGTTGGGTAGCAAGCTTCCCCAGAATCGCAGAAATCCCCTTGAAAACCAGGGAGACATTTCTGACCGGAACTGAAAACAGACCCTTATTGATCTGGGAAGCTTGCCCCCAGGAGGGTTATGGCCTTAAGAACAAATGTGAAGCATTAGCACAAAACAAAGCCATTTGTTTATGCACATTTTATAGTTTCTACTGATCACTATTGTTCACACCTGCCTTTCTGTAACTCACAGTAAAAATCGCTGGATGGTGAGGAGGGTTGTTACAGCGCCTCCAGAGCCTCAACCCTCTGCATCTCCACCTAAATTCTACCTCCTCCGTGTCTCGAGTTTTCTTCGCATCCCGCGAGCACAACATGGCAATATTTCCCAACTATTCCACATTCTAAAGTTAGACCATCTATATAGAAATAGAGGATGTAGAGATGGAACCCACAGGCCCTTTTTCCTCTTCAGGTAACCTAGAGCAGGCCAACTGGGGCTGAGAAGCTCTGACTTTAGGTGAAGTCTGATCTTACATGGACTGGATATTTTAATTGTTGAAATGAGACTTTCTTTTGTGACTAAAGTTGATCAGAGGATATTTTACGATTCATGAGTTACAAAAAAAGTATAAGATTTCCTCTAGATGTTACCTTCCTAGTGAGAAAATAATCCTACAAAGTGGGTTTGAATAGCAATAGGTGTAAAGTAAAGTTTTTTCTTTCCTACTCTATAACTATGACAAAGACATCAACCAGGAAGAAAGAAGCTCTTAAGGAAACATTTAGAGATTTTTACCAGTTGTTTTTTTGTTTGTTTGTTTTTAAAAGCTATATAATGCTTATGATTATGAACCTTACCTTTCCCTCAAAACAGGACTTTCCTTTTTGCTTTACAACACATTCTCTGCTTACCTCTGTTATGTGTTTTGAACTATTTCCCCATTACATGCTGTTGTTAATGTTCACTTTATCCATATTTTACTTACTTTAAAATATTGGAATGATATTGTTCATCATCTCCTATAGGGTCTGGAGTATTAAATGCATGAATATAGGAGTGTTTAGGGCCATTATAGTGAGAAGTGTCAGGTGATAAAAGGAACTTCATCTCAAGACCAATGGAAAGTCAGCCAAGGATTTTATGCCAATGAAAGATGAGTATATCAGTGATTTAGAAGAACTTACTTTGTGCAAAAAAAGAACTTACTTTGTGAAATAAGGGGTAGGAGAACCTACTAATAAAAGAAACCAAATTCTTAATGGTAGAAAAGTAGAGAGAGGAGAGAAAGAACAAGAGATATTTTAGAGGTAGAGTACTTAGAAAGAAAGAGGAAGGGGGGAAGGGAACAAGAGGGAAAAGAGGAAAGGAGAGAAAAAAAAGAGAGGCAAATAAGAAATCATATGCAATTAAAGTAACAATTTGCTTGAAATTTTGAAATCTAGATATATTAAGCAGAATAATGCCTCCCTTCTTCACCATAAGAGTCTCCATCTGTAACCCTAAAACCTGTAAATATGTTACATACTTGACAAATAAGACTTTACTGAAATAATTAAAGACTTTCAACTTGGTCAGGCATGGCTCAGTGGTTGAGTACCGGGCTAGGATACAGGAGATCATGGTTCAATTCCTGGTCAGGGCACATGCCCGGGTTGAGGGCTCAATCCCCAGTTGGGGGTGTGCAAGAGGCAGCTGATCAATGACTCTCTCATCATTGAAGTTCTTTTTTTTTTAAGTTTCTTTATCTTTATTGTTGAGAATGTTACAGATGTTCCCTTTTTATCCCCACTGATCCCCTCCACCCCACATCCATCCCAGCCCCAGGCTTTCCCCATACCAATGTCTTTGTCCATGGGATATGCTTATAAACATATAAGTTCTTTGATTAATCCCTCCCCCTTCACACACCCCTCCCCACTTTCCCTCTGAGATCCCTCAGTCTGTTCCATCCTTCCATGTCTCTGGATCCACTTTGTTCATCAGTTTATTTCGTTTATGATATTCCACATATACATGAAGTAACTTGGTACTTGTCTTTCTCTGACTGGCTTATTTCACTTAACATAATACTTTCTAGTTCCCTCAATGCTGTGCCAAAAGATAAAAGATCCTACCTCTTTACAGCTGCACAGAATTCCATTGTGTAAATATGCCACAGCTTTTTTATCCACTCATCTACTGATGGGCACTTGGGCTATTTCCAGATCTTAGCTATTGTAAATTGTGCTGCTGTGAACATAGGGGTGCATAAGGTCTTTGTGTTTGTGTTTCAGGTTCCTTAGGATATATTCCTAGAAGTGGGATCATTGTGTCAAATGTCAGGTCAATTTTTAATCTTTTGAGAAAACTCCATGTTGCTTTCCATAGTGGCTGCACTACTCTGCATTCCCACCAGCAGTGTACTAGTGTTCCCTTTTCTCCACACCCTCGCCAGCACTTGTAGTTCTTTGATAGTAGCCATTCTAACATATGTGAAGTGATACCTCATTGTGGTTTTAATTTGCATCTCTCTGATGATTAGCGACGGTGAGCATTTTTTCATATGTCTCTTAGCCATTTTTATGTTCTCTTTGGAGAACTGTCTATTTAGGTCCTTTGCCTATTTTTTAATTGGATTGTTTGTCCTTTTTTTGTTAAGTTGTATGAGTCCCTTATATATTTTGGATATTAACCCTTTATCCGATGTGTCATTGGTAAATATGTTCTCCCATACAGTGGGCTTCCTTTTTATTTTGTTGATGGTTCCTTTTGCTGTGCAGAAGCTTTTTATTTAGATGCAGTCTTATTTGTTTATTTTCTCCCTGGTTTCTCTTGCCATACATTTAAGCGTTTTATCCATTTTGAATTTACTTTTGTGTATGGTGTAAGTTGGTGGTCTAGTTTCATTTTTTTGCATGTATCTGTCTAATTTTCCCAGCACCTTTTATTGAAAATACTGCCTTTACTCCATTGTAGGTTCTTGCCTCCTTTATCAAATATTAATTGACCATAATGGCATGGGTCAATTTCTGGGATCTCTGTTCTGTTCCACTAATCTATATGTCTGTTCTTGTGCCAGTACTAGGCTGTTTTGATTACAGTGGCTTGTAGTATAACTTGATATCTGGTATTGTTATCCTTCCAACTTTGTCCTTCCTCAAGATTGCTGTGGCTATTCAGGGTGGTTTTTGGTTCCATACACATTTTTGTAGTGTTTGTTCTAGATCTGTGAACTATGCTGTTGGTATTTTAATAAGGATTGCATTGAATTTATAGATTGCTTTGGGTAATATGGATATTTTAATGATATTAATTCTTCCAATCCTTAAACATGGTATATTTTTTCATTTGTTTATATCTTTCTCAATTTCTTTTGTCAGTTTCCTATAGTTTTCCAAGTACAGCTCTTTTACATCTTTGGTTAAATTTATTCCTAGGTATCTTATGTTTGTAGTTGTGGTGCTAAATGGGTTTGTTCGGTTTTTTTGTGTTTCTGTTTCTGAGAGTTCATTATTGGTGTATAAAAATACCATCAATTTCTGGGTGTTAAGTTTATAGCCTGTTACCTTGTAGAATTCATTTATTCAATCTAGTAGTTTTTTGGTGGAGTCTTTAGGATTCTCTATGTATAATAATATCACGTCATCTGCAAATAATGAGTTTTGTTTCCTCCTTTCCAATTTAGATGCCTTTTATGCTTTCTTCTTGCCTAATCACTGTGTCTAGGACTTCCAGTACTATGTTGAATAAGAGTGGTGAAAGTGGACACCCCTGTTTTGTTCCTGTTCTTAGGAGAAATGGTTTTAGCTTTTGCCAATTGAGTATGATGTTGGCTGTAGGTTTGTCATATATGGCCTTTATTATGTTGAGGTATGAGCCTTCTATTCCCATTTTGCTGAGAGCTTTTATCAAAAATGGGTGTTAGGTTTTATTAAATGCTTTTTCTGCATCTACTGATATGATCATGTGATTTTTGTCTTTCAATTTGTTTATGTAATGTGTCACGTTTCTTGATTTGTGAATACTGTACCAGCCTTGCATCCTTGGAATATACCCCAGTAGGTCATGGTGTATGATCTTTCTAATATACTGCTGGATCTGATTTGCAAATATTTTGTTGAGGATTTTAGCATCTATGGTCATTAGGGATATTGCCCTTAATTCTTTTTCTTTGTAGTGTCTTTATCTGGTTTTGGAATTAGGTTAATGCTCACCTTGTAAAAAGAGTTTGGAAGTGTTCATTCCTCTTAGATTTATTGAAATAGTTTGAGGAGGATAAGTGTTAGTTCTTCTTTGAATGTTTGGTAAAACTCCTCCGAGAAGCCATCTGGGCCAGGGCTATTGAGTTCTGGGAGCCCTTTGATTACTGCTTCAACTTCATCAGGAGTTATCAGCCTATTTAGGCTTTCTGAATCTTCCTCATTGAGTTTTGGAAAGTTGTATTTTTCTAGGAATTTCCCCATTTCATCCAGGTTGTCTAGCTTCATGGCATATAGTTGTTCATAGTCATCTCTTACAATCCTTTGTATTTCAGATGGGTCAGTTGTTATTTCACCTCTTTCATTTCTGATTTTGTGTATTTTGGTCCCCTCTCTTTGTTTCTTGATGAGTCTGGCTAAAAGTTCATCAATCTTGTTTATCTTTTCAAAGAACCAGCTCTTGGTTTCATTGATCTTTTGTATTATTTTTTTTGGCCTCTATGTCATTTATTTTTGCTCTGATCTTTATTATTTCCTTCCTTCTACTCAGTCTGGGCTTTTCTTGTTGCTCTCTTTCTAAGTTTTTAAGTTGTAGGATTAGAGAATCTATTTGAAGTTTTTCTTGTTTTTGAGGTAGGCTTGTAGTGCTGTGAACTTCCCTCTCAGGACTGCTTTCATTGTGTCCCATATATTTGGAGTTGTGTGTTCATTTTCATATGCTTCCTGGAAGTTTTTTTGTTTATTTCTTAATCTCATTGGTAACCCATTCATTGTTTAAAAACATGCTTTTCAGCCTCCATGTGTTTAAATGTCTTTTAGTGTTTTTATTGTAGTTGATTTCTAATTTCATGCCACTGTGATTGGAGAAGATGCTTGATATTATTTCAACCTTCTTGAACTTGTAGAGACTTGTTTTATGTCCTAACATATGGTCTATCTTTGAGAATGTCCCATGTGCACTTGAGAAGAATGTATATTCTGCAGCTTTGTGGTAGAATGTTCTGTAAATGTCAATTAAATCTATCTGATCTAGTGTGTCATTTAGGGTCACTGTTTCCTTGCTGATTTTTGTGTGGAAGACCTATCCAGAGAAGTCAGTGGGGTGTTAAAGTGCCCTAGTATGACTGTATTGCTGTTGATCTCTCCCTTAAAGTCCTCTAGAACTTTTTTATAAATTTAAATGCTCCTATATTGGGTACATATATCTTTATCAGGGTTATAGCCTCTTGCTTGACTGATCCCTTTAGAATTATGTAATAACTTTTCTCATCTCTCGTTATGGTCTTCATTTTGAAGTCTATTTTGTCTGAGTATTGCTACCCCAGCTTTTTTTTTTTTCATTTCCATTTGCATGGAAAATTTTTTCCATCCCTTCACTCTCATCCTATGTGAGCCTTTTGTTTTGAGGTGGGTCTCTTGTAGACAGCATATATTTGGGTCATGTTTTCTTATCCATTCAGCCACCTTATATACTTTTATTGGGACATTTAATCCATTTACATTTAAGGTTATTATTGAAAGAAACTTATCTACTGACATTTTGTTTATTTATACTTATGTCTCTCAATCTCTTTATTTCTATTTCTAATTAT
Source organism: Miniopterus natalensis (assembly GCF_054644295.1). Lineage (NCBI taxonomy): Eukaryota > Metazoa > Chordata > Mammalia > Chiroptera > Miniopteridae > Miniopterus > Miniopterus natalensis. The sequence goes on from NC_142090.1 coordinate 31,029,536, forward strand.
AGCAGTCCCTTTAACATTTCATGCAATGCTGGTTTTGTAGTGATAAAGTCTTTCAACCTTTTTTTGTCTGGGAAGCTCTTTATTTCACTATCCAGCTTGATTGATAACCTTGCTGAATACAGTAGTCTTGGTTTCAGATTCTTCTTTTGCATTACCTCGAATACTACATGCCATTTTCTTCTGGCCTGTAGTTTCTGAGGAGAAGGCAGATGACAGCTTTATAGGGACTCCTTTGTAGGTAACAGGTTGCTTTTCTCTAGTTTCCTTTAAGATTCTCTCTTTGTCTTGGATTCTTTGCATTTTAATTATGATAGGTCTGGGTGTGGGCCTTTTTGGATTCTTCATGCTTGGGATTCTCTGTGCCTCCAGAACTTGTGTCCCTTTTTCCCTCACCAGGTTAGGGAAGTTTTCTGCCATTATTTCATCAAACAGGTTCTCTAAACCCTGCTTACTTTTGATCTCTTCTGGCACTTCTATAATATGAATATTGTTACGGTTCATGCTGTCCCACAGCTGCCTTAGACTATCCTCTCTTTTTTAATTGTTTTTTGTTTTTGGGTCTCTGATTGAGTGATTTTTTTTCTACCCTGTCTTCTAATTTACTGATCCAATCTTCAGCTTTCTTAATCAGCCTTTTTTATTCCTTCTAATACATTATTTATTTCTGTTATGTTATTTTTCATTTCTGACTGGTCATTTTTCATTGTTTCCATATCTTTTTTCATGCTGTTGAGCATCCTTACAATTAGTATTCTGAACTCTGTATCTGAGAAATTGCCTATCTCCATTTTATTTGTCTCTTTTTCTGGAGACTTCTCTTGTTCTTTCATTTGGGGTTTGTTTTTTCATCTCCCCATTTTGGCTACTTTTTTGGGTTTGTTTTTAAGTGTTAGGTAGATCTGCTAGAACTCTCAGTCTTTTTGGAAGGTCTGGTACAGGCCAATGTCAGATGCAGTTTGTGACTGGCCCTGAGTATCCTGTTTGGGGCTATCAACAACTCCAGGTTTGAGGTCTCCACTGCTGGGGCTGGGTGCATTTGGACAGGACCAAGATGCACATCACAGTCTGATTTTCTAAGGCCCGGGTCCCAGAAAAGATCAGGCAAAGACTCAAAGCACCCTGAGGTCTGCCTCTGTCTACAGATTGATTAATCTAATTCTCTTAATGAGTCTCAAGCTGTAGGAGCTTTACAGGGTGGGGTAGCTTGTGTTAGTCTCTTTATAAGCCTCAGGCTGTAGAAACTCCTTTGGGCAGGGCAAGAGGCTCTCCTGTAAGGTGGGGTCATAGCTTCCCTCCTCAGGCAAATGCCAAAAATTTGCCTCCCAAGAAAGATGTCCCCCACAGTCTGGGGGAATGACTCTCCCCAAACTCTCCCCACACAGCTCCAGTCCACTCCACTCCCCTTCCACCAGAGCCCAAAGTGAATGGCTGCACACAATATGTTATGCCTTGGCTCTTTAAGAGAGTGCCTGCAGTCCCAACTGCCTCCCTCTGGCAGACAGAAAAGCTGCTGATTTTCACAGCCAGATGTTATGTGGGCACCTTTCTCAATTCTGTTGTTCTTGGCTGGGAAGCCCAGCCTGGGGGTTAGGTCCCAGAGTCCTCAGTGGGAATCCCTGCAGACCTTCGGCTGCTGCCCGTGGGAGCCCAGCCAGCCCTCTCATAGCCACACTCCCTACTGGTCTCTGTGTGGTTTCCACTTTTCCTCCTTGGTTATGAGGGTCCTTTCCAGCTAGTCTTCCGTTGGTTTTCAGGATGGTTTTTCTATGTTTTAGTTGTAAATCCAGAAATGTCCTGGGAGAGTGTCAGTGTAGCTTCCACTCAGTCTGCCACCATCTTGGATCTCATCATTGATGTTTCTATCTCTCTCTCTCCCTGTCCCTTCCTCTCTCTGAAATCAATAAAGATATATTTAAAAAAAAAAAAAAGATTTTCAAATTAGAAAATCATCTTGGATTATGCAGGTAAGTTCACTGTAATCACAGTGAACTTCAAAATTTAATCATTTTGAAGTTTTTCTCTGATAGTTCCAACATCTGCATTTGGTTGGGTTGATCTCTTTGTCTTAGAAATGTTTTTTATTGTATTTTTTATTCTCTTGTGTATCAATTTCTGTTTTGTTTTTTTATTGAATTCTAAGCATTGTATTTAAAAAATAGTAGAAACCAAGGTAAATATTTGTGCTCAAAAATGTGTTGATCAAAAGATCCAAAATCAGATTCCAAGTTGGAAGCAGACTAAGTGGAAGCTACACTGACACTCCCCCAGGACCAAACTGGAATTACAACTAAAATATAGAAAGCCATTCTGAATAATCAACTGCAACTGAAGATAAGCTGGAGAGCACTCTCATACCAAGAAAGGAAAGTGGAGACCACATAGAGACTAGTAAGAAGTGCAGAGGTGCAAGAGGGTTGTCTAGGCTCCCACAGAGAGCAGCTGAAGTTTGAAGGGATATCTCAGGTGTGGGGGTTCCCACTGAGAACTCCCAGGTGTAAACACCAAACTGGGCTTCCCAGCCAAGAGCACTAGAACTGAGAAAGGTGCTCACATGACATCTGGCTGTGAAAAGCAGCCCAGTTTCTGTCTGTCATAGAGAAATGTCTATAAAAGCAGACACCCTCTTAAAGGGCCAACACAAAAAGTTTCTCATGCATCCACTCACCTTGGATTCCAGCAGAGGATGAATATACAAACACTGTTTTATTACCTAGTTGGAGATTATAGTAGAATAGGATCTTGCTATCATGCTGTCATCTCAATATTGACATTAAAGAAGAGTCACAGTTATGTAATTCTCAATTTTTTTTTCTATCCTGACAGTAGTAAATTCACTTCAATATAGCATAACTTAAACCAGCTTTATACCAAATTTCACTTTTGCAGAGTATGTAGAGTGGGTGATGTTATAAAAATCTTCACTATATGGAAATATACACAATCCAAGGATAAAAAATACATGTGTATTTTTAAGAAATCTGGATAGAAGACATTAGAATTGCTTTAACCTAAATGTGCTAAGATGTTCAAAAGGAATTTATGTTTAGCCTGGTTTGATTATCTTTATTTTTAGAAATACTAGGTATAGTTAGTTATATGACTGATCTTTTTTTCTTTCCATAGATTAACCTTGTGTTACTGGGGAGATGATCAGACCTGGGTTCTTGTCTTCTTGAGGGAAAGATATCAATCAAGAGACAAAGTGTGGAAAAGAAAGCAAGAATTTATTGGCTGCAGCAAAAACACTTAGGATAGTAAAATAAGAAAGATGCATAGATGAAGTAACAGGAGAGCCTAGGCTAGGTTGCTTTGGCTCACTGGGAAGTCAGAGAAAAGGGGGCCTGGAGACAGGTTTAGGGGTTTAGCTTGGGGTGAGCTGCCTCTTCTCATTGCTCCCTGGTTGCAAGTCTCATGGGGTCCCCTTGAAGGAGAGAAGGTATGCCCTCATGAAGGGGGAGCTTCAGGTAAAAAGATATTTCAGGCAAATAGAAACAAAAAAGGGGGTATAGCTATACTTATCACCACCAGCACTGCAAGAAATGTTAAAGGGACTGTTCTAAAAAGGAGAAATACATAAAGAAATATAGGCATAAAGAATTAAAATGTCAATAGATAAGTACCTATCAATAATAACCTTAATTATAAATGGATTAAACATTCCAATCAAAGGATATAAGGTGGCCAAATGGATAAGAAAGCAAGACCAAAGTACATGCTGCCTACAATAGACCCACCTCAGAACAAACAACCTGAAAAAACAACCAACCAACCAACCAACAAAACTTCTGGAAAACTTAAAGAAGAGATTGACAGCAATACAGTCACAGTAGGTGACTTTAACACCCCATTGACTTTACTGGATAGACATTCCAGACAAAAAATCAACAAGGAAACAGTGATTCTAAATGACACACTAGATCAGATGGATTTAATTGACATTTACAGAACTTTTCACCCCGAAGCTGCAGAATATGCATTCTGCTCAAGTGCACATGGGACATTCTTAAAGATAGACCACATATTAGGACACAAGTTTCTACAAGTTCAAGAAGACTGAAATCATATCAAGCATCCTCTCCTACATTTACACCATGGAATACTATGCAGCTGTAAAAAAGAAGGACCCCTTACAATTTGAGACAGCATGGTGGGATCTGGAGAGTAGTACACTAAGTGAAATAAACCAGTCAGAAAAAGACATGTATCACATAATCTCACTCATATGTGAAATCTAATGAACAAAATACACTGATGAACAAGATAGATCCAGAGACATAGAAGCATGAACAGACTGATGAATCTCAGAGGGAAGGCAGGAGTGGGTATGTGGGGAGAGATTAACCTAAGAATTTTTATGCATACATGCATAATGTGGGAGAGCGGTGGAGGGTGGAGGGGAGGGGATTAACGGGGGAGAAAAGGAAACATTTGTAATACGTTCAACAATAAAGGTAAAAACAACAACAAAAGAAAGATTCAAAATGGCAGAGGAGTAGGTGGAGGTTACATTCACCTCCTCCCAGGACCAACCAGAATTATAACTAAAATATAGAGCAATCAACCAGAATAAACAATGAAGACTATCAAGGATTTTCAGAAGAAGCCACATTCTGATTGGTAGGAAAGGTAAAGGCTCAAAAAGGACTGGCTCTGATTTTATGGGCAGCAGCTGAGATTCCAAAAGGATATCTCAGCCTCAAAGATTTCCCCTGAGGAGCTGGAGTCTCAAACCCCATGAAAAGGGTCCCCAGCCCAGAGCACCAGAACCAGGAAGAGATGTCCATGAAACATCTATCTGTGAAAATCAGTGAGGATTCTGTCTGACAGGGTGAAACAGGAGTCTGACAGAGACACAGGCACACTCTTAAAGGGCCAACACACACAATATTGTTTGCAGACACTTACCCTGAGCTGTGGTGGAGGAAGGGCAGAGTGGTCTATAGTTGTGTGAAGAGAAACAGGGGTTTGTGGCTAAGGAGAGAGAGCTGAAGGGACAACCACCAGTCCTCCTGAGCTTAGTTCCTCTCCCACACCACAAACTCCATCTTTCTTGGGTGGAGTATTTCTCTCCTTACAGCATCAACCTGGGGAATGCAACAGTCTCACACTTTGGACTTTCTGTCACTCGACCCCATGGAGCTCACACCCTGTTGAGGAGTCAGCTGCCTGGGCCAGGGTGTAGAGTTTTGGGCCAACTCAGAGGGTATCAGTGTCTGAGATATGTGACTTTGAGGCAGGGGTCATTTGCCAAACTTTCTTGTGAACTTGACTGGCACTGCCCCTCATGGGAGATCCACTAGCCTCACTCTCTGGGCTTCCAGCAGACCCACCCTCCTGAATCCTGGTGGCTCACCCTGTCGAAGTCTGTGCAGAATCCAGACAGGTTGATTGTGTGGCTCTGTGGCAAGGGCCACTACCCCCACCTTAACCAAAATCTAAAAAGTACCTTTTATTCCTTTTTTTATTGTCTGATTGCTGTGGCTAAGACTTCCAATACTATGTTAAATAAAAGTGGACATCTTTGTCTTATTTTCAATGTTAGAGAAAATGATTTCTAGGTTCATACCATTGTAATCAGAGAAGAAGCTTGATATGATTTCAATCTTCTTAAAATCATTGAGATATTGGTGGCATAACATATAGTCTACCCAAGAAAATATTCCACCTACACTTGAAAGGAATGTATATTCTGCTGCTTTGGGCTAAAATGTTCTACATATATCAAATCTATCTTGTCTAAGGTGTTGTTTAAGGCTGTTGTTTTCTTGTTGATGTTATGTCTGCATGATGTATTAATTCATGCTGATGGGGTGTTAAAGTTGCTTACTATTGCTACTATTACTGTTGAACTCTATTTATATCAATGTTTGCTTTATATATTTAGGTGCTCCTATATTGGGCGCCTAAATGCTTACAAGGATTATGTCCTTTTGTTGGATAGATCCCTATATTATGAAATGTCCTTCTTTTTCTTGTTATAGGATTTTATTTTTTTAGTCCTCACCAGAGGATATATTTTTATTGATTTTTTTTTAAAAGAGAGAGAAAGGGAGAGAGGAAGAGAGACAGAGAGAAACATCGATGTGATAGGGAAACACCCATTGATTGCCCCCTGCATGTGCCCCAACTGGGGACCAAACCCACATGCTGGGTATGTGCCTGACCAGGAGTCAAACCCACCACCCTTTGCCAAATGGGACATTGCTCCAGCCAATGGATCTACACCAGCCAGAGCTGTAAGCTTTCTTTTAAAGCCTATTTTGTCTCATATAAGTATAGCTATACCCCCTTTTTTGTTTCTATTTGCCTGAAATATCTTTTTACCTGAAGCTCCCCCTTCATGAGGGCATACCTTCTCTCCTTCAAGGGGACCCCATGAGACTTGCAACCAGGGAGCAATGAGAAGAGGCAGCTCACCCCAAGCTAAACCCCTAAACCTGTCTCCAGGCCCCCTTTTCTCTGACTTCCCAGTGAGCCAAAGCAACCTAGCCTAGGCTCTCCTGTTACTTCATCTATGCATCTTTCTTATTTTACTATCCTAAGTGTTTTTGCTGCAGCCAATAAATTCTTGCTTTCTTTTCCACACTTTGTCTCTTGATTGATATCTTTCCCTCAAGAAGACAAGAACCCAGGTCTGATCATCTCCCCAGTAACACAAGGTTAATCTATAGAAAGAAAAAAAGATCAGTCATATAACTAACTATACCTAGTATTTCTAAAAATAAAGATAATCAAACCAGGCTAAACATAAATTCCTTTTGAACATCTTAGCACATTTAGGTTAAAGCAATCCTAATGTCTTCTATCCAGATTTCTTAAAAATACACATGTATTTTTTATCCTTGGACTGTGTATATTTCCATATAGTGAAGATTTTTATAACATCACCCACTCTACATACTCTGCAAAAGTGAAATTTGGTATAAAGCTAGTTTAAGTTATGCTATATTGAAGTGAATTTACTACTGTCAGGATAGAAAAAAAAATTGAGAATTACATAACTGTGACTCTTCTTTAATGTCAATATTGAGATGACAGCATGATAGCAAGATCCTATTCTACTATAATCTCCAACTAGGTAATAAAACAGTGTTTGTATATTCATCCTTTTGTTTTTCTTCTTTTTTCTTTTTTTGTTTATTAATCTTAAACTATACATTCCATCTCAGAGCAAAATATAGTTTTTCCAACTTCATTTATTGAAATTAGAAAATCTATTATATCCTGAGACTGATGATGCAAATAATTTACGTATTATTAAAGTTCTATTCTGATGATGAAAGAAAATTTGACATGCCACCAACCTTTCTTAATTTATTTAAGATTCGCGTCTGCATCATGGATTATGCTAGGCATTTGCTATTCAAAGTTAAGTAGAATGCAGTCTCTAATTGCAGAGGTCATAGAGTCTAGATGAAAGACAGACAGGTAAATAATACATGCCAATCATATATTTCTAACACCTAGTTCAGAACCTGAGATAGGTACTTTAATAGTAATAGCAGTAGTAACACCACTAGTACTACTACTATTACTACCAATGGCTAACATTTATTTCCATAATAATGTTTTTTTTTAATATACCAGGCACTTTATTAACACTTTAGTAATTTTATTGCTAAAAATGCAATGATGCAAATTCATTTTTTTGCCTATTTTATTGATGACAAAAACCAAAATCCAGATACACATAGTGTCAGGGTGTTATTTTGGTGTTATGGCCAACTCTATCTGGTCATCATGTGCTAAACCCTGAAAAAAGAAACCAAGTTCAGTAAGCTAAAAATCAACATCATAGATAGACAAAGGGAATAATCAGTGTCAGTGGTGGGAGAGATAAAAGAAAATGAATTGTGAGTATTTGAATCTCAAGTTCAGGGTCAAGATAGAAAATAAAGATAATTTAGGGCACATAGATGGCCAATCAAGAAAAGAAAATTTACTTGCAATACTGAATTTCAAAGGGATAAAGTAAGGCTTAAATATAAGAGATATTTAAAAGATAAGGATCACAGAACTTCCTGACATACAAGGTGAAGAAAAAGGATAAGTCTGAAAAATGCCAGGTTTCTGGCTTGGGCAGTGGGTATGTCATGCAAAAGGGCAAGTTTTACATAAGGGGATTTTAGGATATCTTTCAAATATCTAGTCAGTATGCTCAGTAAATTTGCATTCCAACGGAAACCCAGTAGAGAAAGTTGTACAGGAGAAACATAGAAATATTACTAGTGTGTTTGCTATTACTCAAAGCCATAGAAGTAAATAGATGAGAGAACCTTGAGAGAATGTGTAGAGCGTGGAGAGGATGGCAAAAGAAATGAGGGAGCAAAACAGAGTGAGAAGAAAAGAGAAAAAATATAGAAGTAAAATGAATAAGTGGGAGAAAATGGTGTTTTGGAGGACATGAGGACATCTCTCTTCC